>NW_006796998.1:921050-924549 GCF_000442215.2 Lipotes vexillifer | reverse complement strand
CACTCTTTCTTTGCCCCTCTCAATATGAGTTTGGGAATCCCATGGGAGCAAGGACTCTGTCAGACTCACATCAGTGTCAAAAGTACCTGGTAGAGTGTGATTTCTGACACAGATGAATCCATTACATCTTAGTTGAGTGAATTAGTGAGTAAAAGTGTTATATTCCTCTGCTAGGGCTGCTATAACAAAATACAGCAGACTGGGTGACTTAAACAACAGAAATTTAGTTCTGGAGGTTCAGAAGTCCAAGATCATGGTGCCAGCAAGTTTGGTTTCTCCTGAAGTGTCTCTCCTTGGCTTGCAGATGGCCACCTTTTCTCTGTGTCCTCAGGTAGCCTTTCTATAACTGCAAATGAAAATCAAGCTTATGTCCTTAAACAAAATGTATCCACCTAAAGACATGCAATGAAAACAAAATAGTTATTACATTGTAGCCAAAATATGTTGCCCATGGAAATATGTGGACTTGCGTTTATGCTCTATTTATTGTTAAAAAGATTACCAAATGTTTGAGACATGTAAAGAGTCACTTGCACCAAAGCAATACAGTCAGAAAGAAGGAATGAAAACTGAAAAATGGAATGTCATTCTTACCATGTGAGTCAATGCTGTTTCTTCCACATCTTCGCCAAACTAGATGCATCCCAAACTTGGTCACAGATTAGATTAGAGCCTAGGATGAGGAGTGTGGGGACTCTAGGCTGCTGAAGCTGATGAGGGCTGGGAGGCAGGAGACTGTGCCCTGACTGATGGCTAGGGCTCTGTTTGTTCACCCTTGTCTGCATTATTTGATATTGTATAAGTAAAAGTTACTTGGATTTCAAGTATCAAAATTTTTTTTACCAAAGGTAGTCTTTTAGTACTAAGAGAATTTGCAAACAGACTTTATAAACCTTTTAAATTTTCAATGCTAATTTGATTCCCATTCCATAATCATGTTTTATTTTTGGTGGTTTCATTCTCCAAGCAGTGCTTTGGTGTGATACTGTAGTGATGTATGGCAAGGAGTCTCACATTTGGCATGCAGCAAAATCACCTGGAGGGCTTGTTAAGACAGAGTTTGCTGGTCCCCTTATTCCCAGAGTATCTGATTAGACGTTGATAGGGCCTGAGAATTTGTATTTCTAACAAGTTCTCAGATGATGCTGATGCTGCTTTTCTGGGAACCCTATTTTGAGAACTACTGCTTAATGGTTCTTCTAAAAAACTGCCTTGCCTCCTTGGAAAAGCCATAGATGAAATGCAACCCCATATTGC
The DNA here is from genome assembly GCF_000442215.2 of Lipotes vexillifer. Classification (NCBI taxonomy): domain Eukaryota; kingdom Metazoa; phylum Chordata; class Mammalia; order Artiodactyla; family Lipotidae; genus Lipotes; species Lipotes vexillifer. The sequence continues at coordinate 923,292 of NW_006796998.1, read as the reverse complement.
TCTTCCAGACTGAGAGATTAAAGCCATATGTAGGTGCAGTTTTTCTGCCAGAGCATTTTGGAAACTTCCTTGGTATTTCGAGTGCAGTTCCTATTTGGACCTTCATCCAATTGCTGAAGACTGATTTATTGAAATTCTTCATTTGCCAGATTCTGTGCTAGGTAATTGGTATGCAACACTGTGCATGGGTAAGATTGCAGACCTTATAAAGACAATAGTGTTTACAGACAGTTATGTGGCTATTTTAGTCAATGTGTGAGCTCACAGACCTGGGAATAAGGTTCTGTCTCAGTTTGCCAAACTCTAGCTTTGTGACCTTGAACAAATCATGGAACTTGCCTGGGTTCTAGGTCCCTCTTCTCAACAATGAGATTAACATCACATTCAGTGAGTCAAATATTTCTGGAAAGGTATGACATTAAAAATATGTCTGGAAAATTATAACATATGATAAGCTCACTTTTTTCTCTCACTAGGTGGCATAATGGTATGAACTGAAACAGTCAATATTAGTAAAACACAATAATAATTTGTCTAGCATTTAAGATTGATTCATTAGAATCTTGTTTAATCAGAATTACTTCTTCTGCTTGGGACCTGATATAGTGGAAGCTATCTGAAATAAGTGTCAAACATAACACAAATCAGCAAATTACATTAAAACCATCTGAATCATCCTGCAGTGTGTCCACCATGAAGTCTTTCCTGTCTCTTTTATGAGGTTTAAGTCTACCTGTTGGCAGCTCTGCCATAACTGAGCACACACATGCTGAAATAAGTCAGCACTCTATCTCCAGGCAAAGGCAGGACAGCTATCTAAGAGACATTGGACAGACACCCCCCACACCCCCCAAAAAATTCTGGGTGCTTGGATAAATGTAATGGGTAGTATATGCCATTTCACTCATTTGGAATGGTTGTATTTTTCTCCTAAAAGTGAACAGAATATTGGCTTTAGAGCTATACGGATTTGGATTTGAATCCTGACTAAGCTACTTATGACTTTGGTGATATCAGACAGGTTACTACAACTCATTCACAGTTTTGTCACCTATAAAATGTGACTAATATAACTCATAGGATGTTATGACAGTTGAACATGATAACACATGTAAACATCTAGCAACATTTGTGACATACTGTAGATGATAAATCCTATTTTATTTATTTATTTATTTATTCTTATTAGTCATCCATTTTATACACATCAGTGTATACATGTCAACCCCAATCTCCCAAATCATCACACCACCACCCAAACCCCCTGTCACTTTCTCCCCTTGGTGTGCATACATTTGTTCTCTACATCTGTGTCTCAATTTCTGCCCTGCAAACTGGTTCATCCATACCAGTTTTCTACATTCCACATATATGCATTAATATATTATATATTTTTTCTCTTTCTGACTTACTTCACTCTGTATGACAGTCTCTAGATCCATCCACGTCTCTACAAATGACCCAATTTCGTTCCTTTTTATGACTGAGTAATATTCCACTGTATATATGTACCACACCTTCTTTACTCATTCATCTGTTGATGGGCATTTAGGTTGTTTCTATGACCTGGCTATTGTAAATAGTGCTGCAATGAACATTGGGGTGCATGTGTCTTTTTGAGTTATGGTTTTCTCTGAGTATATGCCCAGTAGTGGGAATGCTGGGTCCTATGGTAATTCTATTTTTAGTCTTTTAAGGAACCTCCATACTGTTCTCCATAGTGGCTGTATCAATTTACATTCCCACCAACAGTGCAGGAGGGTTCTCCTCTTTCCACACCATCTCCACATCTCCAGCATTTGTTGTTTGTAGATTTTCTGATGATGCCCATTCTAACTGGTGTGAGGTTAGTAGTTTTAGTTTAGCAGTACTCATTGTAGATTTGATTTTCATTTATCTAATAATTAGTGATGTTGAGCAGCTTTTCATGTGCTTCTTGGCCATCTGTATGTCTTCTTTGGAGAAATGTCTATTTAAGTCTCTGCCCATTTTTGGATTGGGTTGTTTTTTTTTTTTTAATATTGAGCTGCATGAGTTATTTATGTATTTTGGAGATTAATCCTTTGTCCATTGATTCATCTGCAAATATTTTCTCCTATTCTGTGGGTTGTCTTTTGGTCTTGTTTGCAGTTACTTTTGCTGTGCAAAAGCTTTTAAGTTTCATTAGGTCCCATTTGTTTATTTTTGTTTTTATTGCCATTATTCTAGGAGGTGGATCAAAAAAGATCTTGCTGTGATTTAT
>NW_006796998.1:910980-921040 GCF_000442215.2 Lipotes vexillifer | reverse complement strand
AAAGAGTGTTCTTCCTATGTTTTCCTCTAAGAGTTTCATAGTGTCTGGTCTTACATTTAGGTCTCTAATCCGTTTTGAGTTTATTTTTGTGTATGGTGTTAGGGAGTGTTCTAATTTCATTTTTTACATGTAGCTGTCCAGTTTTCCAGGCACCATTTATTGAAGAGACTGTCTTTCCTCCATTGTATATCCTTGCCTCCTTTGTCATAGATTAGTTGACCATAGGTGCATGGGTTTATCTCTGGGCTTTCTATCTTGTTCCATTGATCAGTATTTCTGTTTTTGTGCCAGTACCATATTGTCTTGATTACTGTAGCTTTGTAGTATAGTCTGAAGTCAGGAAGTCTGATTTCTCCAGCTCCACGTTTTTTCCTCAAGACTGCTTTGGCTATTCGGGGTCTTTTGTGTCTCCATACAAATTATGCAATTTTTTGTTCTAGTTCTGTAAAAAATGCCATTGGTAATTTGATAGGGATTGCATTGAATCTGTAGATTGCTTTGGGCAGTATAGTCATTTTCACAATATTGATTCTTCCAATCCAAGAACATGGTATATCTCTCTATCTGTTGGTATCATCTTTAATTTCTTTCATCAGTGTCTTATAGTTTTCTGCATACAGATCTTTTGTCTCCCTAGGTAGGTTTATTCCTAGGTATTTTATTCTTTCTGTTGCAGTGGTAAATGGGAATATTTCCTTAATTTCTCTTTCAGATTTTTCATCATTAGTATATAGGAATGCAAGAGATTTCTGTGCATTAATTTTGTATCCTGCAACTTTACCAAATTCATTGATTAGCTCTAGTAGTTTTCTGGTGGCATCTTTAGGATTCTCTATGTATAGTATCATGTCATCTGCAAACAGGGGCAGTTTTACTTCTTCTTTTCCAATTTGTATTCCATTTATTTCTTTTTCTTCTCTGATTGCCATGGCTAGGACTTCCAAAGCTATGTTGAATAATCGTGGTTAGAGTGGACATCCTTGTCCTGCTCCTGATCTTAGAGGAAGTTCTTTCAGCTTTTCACCATTGAGAATAATGCTCACTGTGGGTTTGTCATATATGGCCTTTATTATGTTGAGGTAGGTTCCCTCTGTGCCCACTTTCTGGAGAGTTTTTATCATAGATGGGTGTTGAATTTTGTCAGAAGTTTTTCTCCATCTATTGAGATGATCATGTGGTTTTTATTCTTCAATTTGTTAATATGGTGTATTACCTTGATTGATTTGTGTATGTTGAAGAATCCTTGCATCCCTGGGATAAATCCCACTTGATCATAGTGTATGATCCTTTTAATGTGTTGTTGGATTCTGTTTGCTAGTATTTTGTTGAGGATTTTTGCATCTATATTCATCAGTGATATTGGTCTGTAGTTTTCTTTTTTTGTCATATCCTTGTCTGCTTTTGGTATCAGGATGATGGTGGCCTCATAGAATGAGTTCCTCTGAAACTTTTTAGAAGAGTTTGAGAAGGATGGGTGTTATCTCTTCTCTAAATGTTTGATAGAATTCACCTGTGAAGCCATCTGGTCCTGGACTTTTGTTTGTTGGAAGATTTTTAATCACAGTTTCAATTTCATTACTTGTGCTTCATCTATTCATATTTTCTATTTCTTCCTGCTTCAGTCTTAGAATGTTATACCTTTCTAGAATTTGTCCATTTCTTCCAGGTTGTCCATTTTATTGGCATAGAGTTGCTTGTAGTAGTCTCTTAGGATGTTTTGTATTTCTGCAGTGTCTGTTGTAACTTCTCCTTTTACATTTCTAATTTTATTGATTTGAGTCCTCTCCCTCTTTTTCTTGATGAGTCTGGCTAATGGTTTATCCATTTTGTTTATCTTCTCAAAGGACCAGCTTTTAGTTTTATTGATCTTTGCTATCGTTTTCTTTGTTTCTATTTCATTTATTTCTGCTCTGATCTTTATGATTTCTTTCCTTCTGCTACCTTTGGGTTTTGTTTTTTCTTCTTTCTCTAGTTCCTTTAAGTGTAAGGTTAGATTGTTTATTTGAGATTTTTCTTATTTCTTGAGGTTGACTTGTATAGCTATAAACTTCCCTCTTAGAACTGCTTTTGCTGCATCCCATAGGTTTTGGATCATCGTGTTTTCATTGTCATTTGTCTCTAGGTGTTTTTGATTTCCTCTTTGATTTCTTCAGTGATCTCCTGGTTATTTAGTAATGTATTGTTTAGCCTCCAAGTGTTTGTGTTTTTTAAGTTTTTTTTCCCTGTAATTGATTTCTAATCTCATAGCGTTGTGGTCAGGAAAAATGCTTGAAATGATTTCAATTTTCTTAAATTTACTGAGGCTTGAATTGTTACCCAAGATGTGATCTATCCTGGAGAATGTTCCATGCGCACTTGAGAAGATAGTGTAATCTGCTGTTTTTGGATGGAATGTCCTATAAATATCCATTAAATCTATCTGGTCTATTGTGTCATTTAAAGCTTGTGTTTCCTTGTTTAATTTTCTGTTTGGATGATCTGTCCATCCAAACAGAAAATTAGTTTAGTGGGGTGTTAAAGTCCCCCACTATTATTGTTTACTGTCGATTTCCTCTTTTACAGCTGTTAGCAGTTGCCTTATGTATTGAGGTGCTCCTATGTTGGGTGCATATATATTTATAATTGTTATATCTTCTTCTTGGATTGATCCCTTGATCATTATGTAGTGTCCTTCCTTGTCTCTTGTAACATTCTTTATTTTAAAGTCTATTTTATCTGATATGAGTATTGCTATTCCAGCTTTCTTTTGATTTCCATTTGCATGGAATATCTTTTTCCATCCCCTCACTTTCAGTCTGTATGTGTCCCTAGGTCTAAACTAGGTCTCTTGTAGACAGCTTATATATGGGTCTTGTTTTTGTGTCTATTCAGCAAGCCTGTTTCTCTTGGTTGGAACATTTAATCCATTCACATTTAAGGTAATTATTGATATGTATGTTCCTATGACCATTTTGTTAATTGTTTTGGGTCTGTTTTTGTAGTTCCTTTTCTTCTCTTGTGTTTCCCACTTAGAGAAGTTCCTTTAGCATTTGTTATAGAGCTGGTTTGGTGGTGCTGAATTCTCTTAGCTTTTACTTGTCTGTAAATCTTTTGATTTCTCCATGGAATCTGAATGAGATCTTTGCCGGTAGAGTAATCTTGGTTGTAGGTTCTTCCCTTTCATCACTTTAAGTATATCATGCCACTCCCTTCTGGCTTGTAGAGTTTCTGCTGAGAAATCAGCTGTTAACCTTATGGGAGTTCCCTTGTATATTATTTGTCATTTTTCCCTTGCTGCTTTCAATAATTTTTCTTTGTCTTAATTTCTGCCAATTTGATTACTATGTGTCTCGGTGTGTTTCTCCTTGGGTTTATCCTGTATGGGACTCTCCGCACTTCCTGGACTTGGGTGCATATCTCCTTTCCCATGTTAAGGACGTTTTTGACTCTAAGCTCTTCAAATATTTTCTGAGGTCTTTTCTCTCTCTCTCCTCCTTCTGGGACCCCATAATACGAATGTTGTTTCATTTAATGTTGTCTCAGAGGTCTCTTAGGCTGTCTTCATTTCTTTTCATTCTTTTTTCTTTATTCTGTTCCACAGCAGTGAATTCCACCATTCTGTCTTCCAGGTCACTTATCTGTTCTTCTGCCTCAGTTATTCTGCTATTGATCCCTTCTAGTGTAGTTTTCATTTCAGTTATTGTATTGTTCATCTCTGTTTGTTTGTTCTTTAATTCTTCTAGGTCTTTGTTAAACATTTCCTGCATCTTCTCGATCTTTGTGTCCATTCTTTTTCCAAGGTCCTGGGTCAACTTTGCTATCATTATTTTGAATTATTTTTCTGGAAGGTTGCCTGTCTCCACTTCATTTAGTTGATTTTGGGGGGTTTTTATCTTTTTCCTTCATCTGATACACAGCCCCCTGCCTTTTCATCTTGTCTGTTTTTCTGTGAATGTGGTTTTGGTTCCACCAGCTGCAGGATTGTAGTTCTTCTTGCTTCTGCTCTCTGCCCTCTGGTGGATGAGGCTTTCTAAGAGGCTTGTGCAAGTTTCCTGATGGAAGGGACTGGTGGTGGGTAGAGCTGGGTGTTGCTCTGTTGGGCAGAGCTCAAAAAAGAGCTCAAAAGTAAAACTTTAATCCACTTGACTGCTGATGGGTGGGGCTGGGTTCCCTCTCTGTTGGTTGTTTGGCCTGAGGAGACCCAACACTGGAGCCTACCGGAGCTCTTTGGTGGGCCTAATGGCGGACTCTGGGAGGGCTCACACCAAAGAGTACTTCCCAGAACTTCTGCTGCCAGTGTCCTTGTCCTCATGCTGAGACAGAGCCACCCTCTACCTCTTCAGGAGACCATCCAACACTAGCAGGTAGGTCTTGTTCAGTCTCCCCTGGGGTCACTTCTCCTTCCCCTGGGTCCTGATGCTCACACTACTTTGTGTGTACCCTCCAAGAGTGGAGTCTCTGTTTCCCCCAGTCCTGTTGAAGTCCTGCAATCAAATCCCGCTAGCCTTCAGAGTCTGATTCTCTAGGAATTCCTCCTCCTGTTGCCAGATCCCCAGGTTCAGAAGCCTGATGTGGGGCTCAGAACCTTCACACCAGTGGGTGGACTTCTGTGGTATAAGTTTTCTCCAGTTTGTGAGTCACCCACCCAGCAGTTATGGGACTTGATTTTATTGTGATTGCACCCCTCCTACCATCTCATTGTGGCTACTCCTTTATCTTTGGATGTGCAGTGTCTTTTTTGGTGAGTTCCAGTGTCTTCCTGTTGATGATTGTTCAGCAATTAGTTTTGATTCTGGTGTTCTTGCCTTAAATGCTATTTTAAAAATAACTTGTGAATGGAAAACTGTTTCAACTAGATTATAGATAAGCACTTTGGGCCCACAAAGTATAATAGTATAAGGACATGGATTGCTGAGAACTGCTCCTGCATGGATAACATGAGGCAGAAGGCAGAAGGGAGGTTTAGGGAAATATCTTAGTTTGAGTTCTTCTGAATCCCAGAGCCTGAGACAAGACCTTGGCTACACTAGGAAGTAGGAATTAGGGAGGGGGGGAGAATTGGACAGGGAAGGATCAAAGGTCAATATCCAGGTGTGTTTTATGAGGTTATCACTGTCAATTCCCCAGGATTGATTCTCCAGGATCTCCTGAGAAGTATGGAGGACTCTTCTTACAAGAGACCAGCTGAGAGAAGAGCTGCCAGGAGCATGGGGTGAGGATTGTCATGGGAGCTTGAACCCACACTTCTGGACTGTATTTACACATGGATTAAGGGAGTTCCCATTACCTTGGAGAAGATGCCTAATAGAAAGTGGAAGGTTCATCTAAGCATCCTTGACAGGTAGAAATGCCACCAGCAAACATTGACACTCTGAGCTGCAGCTGAAGTCAGAGCTTGGCTGAGGGACTCTGACACGGGGGAAGCCAAGGCATCTACCAAATGAGACTACAGTAGTTTTGCTTAGAATTCTATAAGGCCATCACTTTTTAGAATGATACAGCTAGAATACGTCTACCCCCTTCACTTTCCACAATTCCCTAAGGTTATTATTCTTCACGTTCAACTCAATGAGTATTGCCTTATTTGAAGCATAAACTAAAAGAAAAGTATATACTTGACTTCATACATTTTCAAGTACAGCAATGCTCCTAGGCATAATGACACACTAATAGACATTGTCTAGACAAATGTTTAGGTGACCCTTAAACTACCTATACCAGAATTACCATTAAGACCCACTAGATTAAAATCTCTCAAGATAAGGTGTCTTTTCTTTAGTAAGCTCTGTACTGGAATTTGGGGAATTAGTATGCTATATTATTTTAAGATTGGGGTTTTCTTATTTCTTGTAACATTCACTGTCTTAACATTTTCTTCTTAACCCCTTATGTGGTAGAATAGAATTTTAGATAGTCTTTTGGTGAGGGTATGGGGAAATCATTCACGGAGCTATTTGTTTTGGTTATATTGTGTGCAATATGTGGATGAAAGAGTCCTTCATCTTCCTCTTCTATGTGATTAAACATACACACACTTGATGTAGCCTGCATACCTTAGAATCATCCCATCTTCCAGGTATAACAGGGAGAGTAAGGTTGACTATATCATTTAAGGAAACAGAGCTTCATAACATTTGAATGTTTTATTTCAGCCCAGATACCAAAACGTAGCTCCAGCTGAGATTAGAGCCCTGTTCGATGCCCTAATATTGTTGGGACAACAGCTGTCTGGAAAGTGGCTGATGGTAAATGGCTCATAGGTTTCTTGTTTCATCTTTAAAAGGAGATAACAACCATATACATTCCTCAGAAACTCTTTTCTCAGACAGACTATAGTTTTCCTTTAGACATTTTATAAAAGTACTTAATCTTTTTATTTTTTTAATATTTATTTATTTATTTTTAACTGTGTTGGGTCTTCATTTCTGTGAGAGGGCTTTCTCTAGTTGTGGCAAGTGGGGTCCACTCTTCATCGCGGTGCACGGGCCTCTCACTGTCACGGCCTCTCTTGTTGTGGAGCACAGGCTCCAGACACGCAGGCTCAGTAGTTGTGGCTCATGGGCCTAGTTGCTCTGCGGCATGTGGGATCTTCCCAGACCAGGGCTCGAACCGGTGTCCCCTGCATCGGCAGGCGGAATCTCAACCACTGCGCCACCAGGGAAGCCCTAAAAGTACTTAATCTTATTGAGCGTATAGTCAGTGATATATGAACACAATGAACTGATTTAAGAATAAAGAGAACCCTTAAGCTCAGGATTTACTTTCTTGTCAGCTGGTGTCACTGACTAGTTTTACCAATATGTAGGGTTTCTAAACATATATTCTAAATGACTGGAAACATGCCATTCAATGTATGGCAGATAAATATATGGACTGTGTCTTCCAAATTCTCCTTTGTTCAATATCCTCAGAATGTCCTCCTATCATTTCAGGTTCTCAGGGATCATAAAGGTTTGCTAATAAGATCAAAGTGAAAACTTTATTAAATATTGGTTCATGGAAGATTTTATGGTTTTATTATACAGTTTCACTGTACTATCTTAAGACTCTATTGTATAGCTCCCTAAATTCCATGCTCTTGAAATGTTCTCTTTCCAAAAGGGCATGACTAAAACGGCATTGTACTGACAAGAGGAGAAATTAATTGATTTCAGAACATTATATTTAATAACCATTACCTGTAATAGGTCACAAAGTGAATGTTTAGAATTTATTAGATCATACATGAGTAATCAAATATTTGGGTGGTAGAACAGATTGGATAAGTGAGATGGAAACTATTGGAGCTGAAATTCTTTGGGGCTGGTTAAATCTCAGTAGCATTGTTTCTACGTAGTTGCTTTAGTATTAAACATACAAAAAGCATAATTAACCTTTATTTTAATACCTCACTTATCAAGGAGATTCTCACTCAGCTTTCACAAAGGTACAGAACACAACCTAGAACATAACACTAAAATTAAAAATTTTTTTTTAAGTGTGGGTGGGTGAGTAGGTATAAATGACAGCAAACCATTACTGAGTTCATATACCTGATAGCGATCGTTTTTCTGCATCTCTCCCCACTGCTAGACTGAGCAACTACTTCTTTCTGCCTTAGTTTCCTTATCTGTGAGATAAAGATAAATATAATAGTCGCCTTTCAATGGGACTGTATATCTATACACACACACATACATATTATGTATATACATTTTGACTGACATCACACTGTTACAGAGTCTGCATAAACCATCTAGAGGTGATTTGGTATAATTTTACACACAATGCTAACAACGTTGGCTATTTTATTAGTCCACAGAAAATTTTATTAAAGAGGATATTGATATATAGAGGCATACTACACACAAAAATTATCATTAATAATAACAATATAGCTTACAGCTGATATAGTGATAGTGCTTAGTATGGGCCAATCCCTATAAATACTTTGTGTATAAATTGATCTACTGTTCACAAATTCACTATGAGGTGGCTACAATTATAATGTTTATTTTACAGATCAGGAAACTAAAACAGAAAAAAGTGATTGTTCTCAGTCTGACAGTGGGAAGAGAGGCAGAAACTTATGATTATCTGGTATATTAAATAAAAAATCAGAAATCTGTATTTATTTATTGTATGTCAAGGCATCCCTCAGTAACCCCCTCAGACAAAGTAGTGTGTCACCCAAGTAAAATATGTGGGGTTCATAGTGACAATCCTGAAACACACTAAACAAAGGAGCCAGTTGTTGGGCCCTTTAAGACAAAGAAATGTCTCATATATTTCAAAATTATTTTCACCTAATTTGAAAGAAAACTAAAAAATTAAGTTCCTTTTCATTGGTCAGGATATTAAAGAAAACACCTGTTTAATTATGCCCAGAGTACAAAATATCAATAATATTCATCATAGCTTTCATACATTAAAAAAAAAATAAAAGCAAAAATAGCAACCACACACATACATACACACACACTCACATGCACACATACACATACACACACACAAGATTTTTTGAAATTTAAGGAGGTAATCTGGAACTTCCTGTTTCAAAACAGGTTTTAAAGTCAAGTTAAATTTCTCCTTTGTTTTTCTGCCAATTGTGTTGTATTGGAGGCCTGTCACTCTGCATCAAGCATGCTTATAGCTATCCACATCTTTCCTGTTAATAATGCAATGAGATGATAACTCATCCATTTATCTAGATTAATATTCACTTTCCTTCAAGTTGATAAATAGGAATTACATGTTTTGGAATTCATCTGCTCTGTTAATGTTGAACGTAAGGGGAGATTGAAGGATGTGCCCAGGATGATTTTTAAAACAAGGACCATTTATGTTTCTGAAATGAGACTTAGGTACTGAGACCTCTTAGACGTTTTGATTGTTATCTGACCTTACTAAAAAGGGGATTGCATTGAAATTAAAGACTTTTGTTTAACAAAGGTAACCAGAGAGAAGTACAAAGACGGGTGATAGGAAGAATATACTTCAGTAACAAAATAAGGCATGAGATGTAGAGATATCAAGAATATTTAAGGAACTCTTTTAGCAATAGGGTATTCAAGAGAAGAGAGAACTTAGAAAATGAATAGTAATTCACAGAGGTGGAAATCAGAAAGACCAGTAGGCATTTGAAGAGCTGTTTATTCTTGCTATTAATCAGGGAAATATAAGTTAAAGAACACTTTGAATTGTCCAGAATGACAAAAATTAGAAAGTCACATATATCTAAGCCTAGTGAGGATATGGCAAAATGAGATATCAAGTGCATGGCTGTTGGTGGTATAAATACTGTAGGGCAGTTTGTCAGTATGTAGTGCCTGTGATGTAACATTGTCTTTTCTGGGTCTATTCTTTCAAGATTGTGTACCTCATAAGAGAACAGGTAGTGGGATTTTCATATCCACACTTGGGTGATAGCAAGAATTGCAGGGTATACAATGACTATCACTATATAACAATAGGAAAAAATGGAGTGATATTAGAAGCACAGTTCAACTTAAATGAACACCCATGAGCAATACGACAATATGGTTTCAAGGATATAACACTATTCAAAATATCCTTGAATGATAGATGGGAAGGATCTATATTACTAGCACTAAAAAGTGCTTTTGTGGGAGTGGAGGCTTAGAAGAGAACAAAAAGAGGAGAATCATTTAATAAAAGAAAAGTAGATGATCATTATTTAAATCAGTTATGGGAGAAGAATAATTAACTCAATTGAGTATGCACTCCAAAAAAGGAAATGGACAAACAAACAAACACCCCCCTACACCATACTATCCTGTCCCTTCATGCAATTTATATGAATACAAGGCAAGGTGGGCTAAGACTGGGGATGGTTTTGGAAAAGAGAAGAGGAATTTCTGTGATCTATAGAAGTCTTGTCCAAAGATCTTTGGTGCTTATTTGTGAGCAGCTTTCAGGCTTCTGATGAGTCTCGCTGGCTTCACAAATATATTACAATCTTCCAGAATACTAAACTAAGAATGATCTATTTAATCCTTCTATTTATTTGATGATTCCAAGTACCATGATTTCTGATGAGTAACCACTGTCACATGTTATAATACAGAGCTCCTTTTGGATG
>NW_006796998.1:902810-910970 GCF_000442215.2 Lipotes vexillifer | reverse complement strand
GAAAAAGAGTGTAGACATAGTATTGACCACCAAATATATAGAGTTTGAATTGTAGCCATGATGTACCAGATATGAAGTCAAAAACAGGTTGTTTGGTTAAGAGTGAAATATTGCCATCTAGTTTATTTTCCACTGCGTTTGCTATTGATCTTGGCATTTGCAGTTCTAATTAGGAAATGGGTGAACTTAGCAAGTAATGTAAGTTTAATAAGAATACCTTATAAAGAGATCAAATTATATTTATAAAGCATCTCATGCACTAACATAAATCATAATTGTATTAATATATTAAGATATTAATATATTAAAATATTATATTAATACCTTAGAATTGATTTTTAAAAATAAAAGTTATTTTGATTTTCATGAAATCAAATCTTATTTATTTATGATTAAAAACAATAGAAGAGAAATATATACATTGTGTTGAAAACTTTACATGTTTGGTAATAGTGAAAAGATTCCAGATAAGGATAGTATACATGACAAAAAGAGTCACTAGTTGTGAATTATATATATGTTTCAGTGATTTAAAACTGATTGAGCTTGACAATGAATGCAACAAATGACTGAAAACTGGCTACCTGACACTATTTATTTAGAGCAAGTGAATGTTAACCATCAAAAGAAATGAAATATTGGATATGCCCCAAGATAAAATAATTATACTTTGAGAATCAATATTAACTTAAATTCAAAGATGACTAATGATCTGTGATAATGCTTATCATGCAACAATATAATTACCTGATTACTGGATTGTCAGACTACCAATATTATTTCAAGCTATGTATTTTATTTATTGAATAAAAGAATGAATGCATAATTAAATGCATGGACATATGGCTATATTGGTGAAAAGATGAAAACAATAAAAAAATTTAGAATCATGTTAAGTGGGAGAAGACATGACTTTATCTATTTATCATTACAAATTGAAGAATTTAGGCTGCATTGGTATTTGGAAATAATTCTCAGTTAAAGTTTTAGCTATCATCACATATAAAGTTCAGAGTCTTACTGAAAATATGGAACTTAGAACCATATTTCCTAAAATAGAAGTAATGGAATAAAGGAAAAATACAGTAAAAGCTGAGAGTCTTGTAGTACTGATCTCATAATTTGTAGTCACTGCCAGAAATAAGCTGTGTGAGTGAGGTGAGGGTCAGTGTCAGAAAGCGCTGTGGCTAATTTTTTAAAAATAATGCACTAGAAGCACTTATGATATCTATAAAGGTATTTTATTTTTGACCAGTGGCAAAGATCAAGGTACAGGACAGATTTGGCTATGTTACACTATTTTGGCCAAATGTCAAATGGGAGGCATGGTCTCATTTATATGATGCAGTAAAGAATATAAATTTTGTTTAATTTGCTCCTTTAGATTGAATATTAAGAAAACATACTTGTGATAAAATGTTTATGATCCTTAATCTGTACTTCAAATAATATGCCATGACAACCATTCCATATGTACTCTGGAATGTACATCTAAACAAGATATCCAGAGTAAATATAATTTTTAAAGGTATTTCTCTGTGATTTGAAACACAATAAATGATTTTAGATTTATTTATAGGTTTATATCCCTTATCTTGTTTCCCAAGTGTTTAAAATTTCTCACAAAGTGTATGTAATAAAGGATAAAGCAAAATTTTAGATTAAAGTAGAAATGAAAACCCAATTAAAATATGTAAATGTGGACCATTTTGTACACTTGCTACAGATGGATCTCGGAATGACTCTGTCACAGCAAAAGAAAATATATAAAATTTTTGTTTGTTGGGTTAAAAACCATTTAACAGTCAGTTTAGTACAGCTTTTCTTTTCTTTTCTTTTTTTTTGCATTACGCGGGCCTCTCACTGTTGTGGCCTCTCCCGTTGCGGAGCACAGGCTCCCGACGCGCAAGCTCAGCGGCCATAGCTCACGGGCCCAGCTGCTCCGCGGCGTGTGGGATCTTCCCGGACCGGGGCACAAACCCATGTCCCCTGCATCGGCAGGCGGACTCTCAACCACTGCGCCACCAGGGAAGCCCTAGTACAGCTTTTCTTGATATCAGGATCTGATAGGAAATTCCCTCATGACTTCCATCAAGGATGTTTTAGCTAATGGTATCTCTAAACCTACAGTTTCTATCACTGAGTATGTGTGTATATCCTAAATTCACACACACACACACACACACACACACACATACATATATATATATATGTAAAATGCAGTAATGGAAATTCTATTGGGTGGGTTGCAAAATTAGTACAAATTGATACTCTGGTCTCTGATAACATGACTTCTTAATCCAAGGAAATAATTTAGATTGTCTTAATAGGGTTTCTTACCCCAAGATGTGTATCATCATAGGGGTTCCAGTATTGGGATGAAGGAATTTTGTAAGGCACCCAAAACTGTATGTAAATACTGCATGTACCATTTTACTTTTCCCCTACTTCCAGTATCATATAGCATTCTCAAAACAAACTGTAACATACAAAATGTAGAGAACCATTGCACACAATGTGCTTATTGAATTAACTATTTTAATTCTGAATTAGCATATATGGTTATGTTCTTTGATAATTTTTAGCTTTTATGTAATTTTCTATTGGTATCAGCAATATCAGAAATGAAAGCCGCTTTATTTTATGGTATTCATGATATCTTATTTAAAATTACAGATTTAGATATGTTATATAATTTTCTCCTAGAATTTTCCTTTATAGAGTTTAACATATGGCTAGAAAGTCTTAACTATCACAGAGATTGATTTGTTATTGTAAAAGCCACAGATACATTGTTTATGAATCATTATTTGGAGAAGGATTTCACTTTTTGTTAATCTTTATATTGTGTCAATTAATGAAACTCATTGAAACTATTTCTTCATATAATACCCAGGTATCTGTCTGTATAAATCAGCAATATCATTTAATTCTTATGGTATAAACTGTTTTCTCCCAGAACAGAATTTATACTTGCTACTTTGTGATCTTAATCCATTTACAATCCCAAAGACCTGTGGGATGATAGGGGTGGAGGATAGGACAACTGCTATCTACATGCAAGGTAACTGCCTCAGGTGAGGTTACTGCAAATCACCAGGCAAGGCAGGACTTCTGTCACTAGACAGGAGAAAAGGCACTTTTTCTGCTCTTCAAGAGAATTTTTTTGTTATTTGTGGGTTAAAATCCATAGATTCATCATAATTCATCCAAATGCCCCATTCCACTTTTTGGAGACTTAGTCAATCTTGTAAATTTTATGAGATCTGGGGGGCTGATAAATCCATTTATGTTATAATTTAACAACCTGTAGGAGAAGTTTCTGCTCTGCATTTCAATTTCAGCAACACAACCTTGCATCTGCAAGAGATATGAGATACCTTTAGGATAAACATGGGAACTTTCTTGTTCTTCATTATTACTTAAGCTGAGAACTTAAAACCTTGAACTTACCTTTTTTTTTTTTTAATTAAAAATTCCTACTGCCATCAGAATAGCCGGCTGCATTATTTGTATTACTCAGTCTTGTCATAACAGCCTGTCACAGCAGCCAGCCTGTCTGCCAGAGGTTGCCTTCAATGAGCATTTCATTCCAGGGATTTAGAGGATAGTAATTTATGGAACTTTTTCAGCACACATCTGTGGACTAATGGTATCCCATCTTCCAACTTCCAAAACAACCAAGCTAAATAAGTCAACTATGAGAGTCAGTTTCCTGCAACCTCTCTAGGTACTGAATACTCATGCAAAATTCTAGGTGTTTTAAACAGAGAGGGGTTTAATTTGGGGAATTTGGTGTCAAACGGTATTAGAATTGTTTGGTAAAGAAGAGTTGTAAACATCACTAAACCTTTGATTTAAAGACCAAATCATTTAATCTAGAAGTCAGGAAGCTGCCGCTGCTGCCATCAGTGTTGCCACCTCCACAATTAGCCTTCATTTATGACACTGAAACTAGATACTGGAACATGAAGTCTACCTCCTACACCCACTCATGTCTTTTAGAACTTGTTTAAGAGCTGTAGAAGGATTACTTCTATTTTACCCCTACCTTTCAAATCTTTCATGGATGCATCTCAATGGCAGAAACTAAATTGTGTCTAGTACCTTAGCCAAAAAGGAATCTGAGGAAAGGACTCTTAGCCCTTGCAATACAGGATGGAGCATGGGAAAGATCTGTTTTACTCAGTCTTCTCAGCATCAGTTGACATAGTTGATTTTTGTCTTTCTTAAAGCACTTTCTGCTCTTGCTTTCCATGTAACCATATTTTTCTGTTTTCTCTCATATGTTGCCTGCTATTTCTGAGGATCCTTTTCTGGATGAAATGAATAAGGATAATGGAGGCAGAAGGATAAGTTCTTTATCTTTGATATGATGGCAGGGAAGACTTAGAATAGATACCATCTAAATGGAATACACACATACAAATGTGGGGTGGGTTTTAGGAATAACAGCAATCTTTTTCTTTCTTCCTTTCTCCCCTTTTTCTCTTCTGTGGTGACTGTGGAGGCCAAATGCAGAAGGTGGTAGCATCGCAAGGTGGAATTCCTTGGCATCCTTGTGTAACTTCTTGAAGAGGGGCCCCAGAAGAGAGAGCTACCTATCATAAAGAACTATGTGGACTGTCATATTAAAAATAAATAATTTTTACTTTGTCTTAAGCCACTTAAAATAAAAGAGAGCATTTAGTCTGTTTCATGCAGGCTTGAGGTTTATCAGATAATAACGCTAGAAGGGACAAGAAAAAATGTGGGCATAGGCAATAAAGTGACTGTCATGGTAGACAATGAAATTTAGGTCAAACAGGAACAAGTGGTATTGATGGATAGTTAGAAAGTGATAGTGTCAAATATGTTTATGACATTGGCGGGTAATAGGATTGTGAGGATATTTGACCAAGTGAGAAGAAGAGTATGGAATGCTGTTTTAAAGTGTATGTTTGCTGTTGAGAGTTGATGCGATGTTCGTTTTCTTGTGATATCAAGATCGAGGGTGTGACCATAGAAGTGAATGATTGAGGAAATATAAAGGAGAAATGAATACCAACTATGAGGAGATCAACAAACTAAGGCCAGAGGTTTATGCAGGATCATTTGAAAGACATGCATCTATTCCAATATTTAAATTTTTCTAGTTTTATTAGTAGATGAAGCCAGAATAGCAGAAAACTCTTATTGGTCCTCTCTGGACTCTTTGCTCTTTATATTTTACAGACTTACTTCTGGTGAAGCAAAGATAATGTTGCATATAAAAACATGGACATTGGTGTCAGACTGCCCAGCTTCTGATTTTGGATTAGTCATTTACTAGTTAAGTGGCACTTGGAAATTGGCTTACTCTTGAAATACTTTTTTTTTCCCAATGTAAAAGGAGTCTTGAAGATTAAAGACAATGATTTTGAACATCTTGGTTATTAAATTACTATCATTATTGTGTAATATTATGGCTCCTACTTTGCTTGATGACTTTTAAGTGGCATTAAAATTTGCCACTAAATTTACTATAGAGACGTTGGTGAGGACGGTATCCACTATATGGTTACCCATATAACTCCTTACTTGACCACACACACACACGCACACACACACAAAACAGAAATAGAAATAAACTTCCAGATTGAAATGACAAAAGAAATTTTCTTCCACTGAAAATCTGTTGTGTATTCTCAAATTCTCACAAATCATGCTAACAAATATTCAATCCTTTTTAGCTTTGGAGGTTATGTAATTAGAGTCAAAATTGTGGCTTAACTTTAATGTAAGAAATGACTCTGTGAATATAGTATACACACTCCCCTCCATTAATTATATACTTTATTTTTATTTAACATTTATTCATTTTTTTATTGCATACATTTTCCAATCAAGGAGATATCACTTTAATAATGTCCTATTTCCATCCCTGCAAGTAGAGCTTGCTGCATTGTGGCTGAGACACTATGTTAAGTAGGACAACTGTGAGCATCTTTGAGAAATTCTCAGAGATTAAATCTCTTACTTTTCATACCAGCAAATGATCTCATCTTTGACCCATAATTTGACATTCTAAGTATAGGTTGTTCTGTATTTTAGTATCATGTGTAATTAAACCCATTGGATTTCATCCAGTGTCCTATTAATTTTGAAACTGAGAAGACTGAGGATACAGCATTGAATTTTAAGCCTATACAAGTTTCAAGCAAGGCAAATACAGAAGCAGATAAAGAAAGTGCAGTTCTTGTGAGTCCTGACAACAACTCTGTGAAGTCTCGCACATGATAAAACAATTAGGGTACACATAAACTGTTCTCTTCTGGACAGATTTATATTTAGTTTTAGGAGACATTTGTTGTATACCTACTGTGTGGAAAATAATAAGTTCTTAAAAGACAAAAGAAATGAAAACAAAATAGTCTGGGCTTCAAGGAGCAGTTCTTGTATTCAGAGTATTACCCAAGTTCAGAGGGAAAAAATATGCTCTTTATAATGTGTACCTGATGAGGTAACTTTTTGAAAATTTCTAAGTAATAGAAAATTATGAGTATGCACCACTGGGCACTGAGGTAACTTTAGGAAATAAGAAGTCGGGGGCTAACTGAAATAAGAGGTCAGGGCCTAACTCAAGTTCAGATTCACCATTCATTTGCCTGATTTTTGAGTTCTCTAAAATTTTTCCCTACTCTATCTTATTCAATCTGATTTTCTACTGCATCTGTCTACATCTGATTCATTTGCTTATATATTTAATTCATTCATTAAAAAATTTGAAATCAAAGAAGAACTAAATAAGTGGAGAAGTGTTTTATGTTCATGGACAGGAAGACTCAATATTGTCAAGATGTCCATTCTTCCAAGATTTGCTTGTGTTCATTATTATTTCTTTTCTTCTGCTTACTGTGGATTTAATTTGCTCTTTTTCCAGTTTTCTAAGGTGAAAACTTAAGATATTACTTCTTTTCTAATATATGCACTCGGTATTGATTTCACTGAATCCCATGGATTTGGATAAGTTGTGTTTTCATTTTCATTTAGTTGAAAATAGTTTTTAATTTCTCTAGACATTTCTTCTTTGACACATGTCAAATAAGTGTGTTGTTTAATCTCTATATATTGTGGGATTTTTCATTTATCTTTCTGTTACTGATTTCTAATTTAATTCCATTGTGGTCTGAGAGTAGACATTGTATGATTTCTAGACTTCTAAATTTGCCAGCGGGTGTTTCATGGTCCATAATTGTGGTTAATGTTCTATATGAGCTTGACAAAAATATATTCTGCTATTGTTGTATGAAGTAGTCTATAGGTGTCCATTATATCTAGTTGATCGATGGTATTGTTGAGTTCAACTATGTCCTTACTCATTTTCCATTTGCTGAATCTGTCCATTTCTGATAGAGGATGTTGAAGTCTTTGAATCCACTGTATAGTGGATTCATCTGTTTCCCTTTGCAGTTCTATTAGTTTTTACCTCATGTATTTTTACACTCTGTTGTTGGGTGCATAAATACTAAAAATTGTTATGTCTTCTTGGAGAAATGACTTATCATTTTGTAATGCCCTTCTTTAACCCTGATAACTTTCCTTGCTTGGAAGTGTGGTTTGTCTAAAATTAATATAGATTCTCCTGCTTTTTTGGATTAATACCAGCGTGTTATATTTTATTCCATATATTTACTTTTAATCTTTATGTGAATTTATATTAAAGTGGGTTTTTTATAGACAACATGTAGTTGGGTCTTGTTTCTTGATACACTCTGACAATCCGTCTTTTAATTGTACATTTACACCACTGATATTCATAGTGATTATTGACATAGTTGGATTAATGTCTAACATATTTGTTAGTATTTTTCTGTTTGCCACCTTTGTTATTTGCTCCTGTTTTTGTCTTCCACTCGTTTTCTGTCTTTTGTGTTTTTAATTGAGCATTTTGTATGATTTCATTTTTTCTTTTACTTTATCAAGTTCATTTTACTTGTTTCTACTTTTTTTTGGTGGTTGCAATATATATTTACAGCTAACCCAAGTCCACTTATATTTATTTACTTTTTTTTTTTAACATCTTTATTGGGGTATAATTGCTTTACAATGGTGTGTTAGTTTCTGCTATATAACAGAGTGAATCACTTATACATATACATATGTTCCCATATCTCTTCCCTCTTTGTCTCCCTCCCTCCC
>NW_006796998.1:896570-897766 GCF_000442215.2 Lipotes vexillifer | reverse complement strand
AAAGAAAGGAGGGAGGGAGGAGGGAAGGAAGGAAGGAATGAGGGAAGGAAGTAAAAAATACAGAAAGAAAGAAGATACAGTAAAATAAAATAAAGTATAATAAATTTATTGAATTAAAAAAATAATTATTTAGGGCTTCCCTGGTGGCGCAGTGCTTGAGAGTCCGCCTGCCGATGCAGGAGACGCGGGTTCGTGCCCCGTTTCGGGAAGATCCCACATGCCGCGGAGCGGCTGGGCCCGTGAGCCATGGCCACTGAGCCTGCGCGTCCGGAGCCTGTGCTCCGCAAATGGGAGAGGCCACAACAGTGAGAGGCCCGCATAACGCAAGAAAAAAAAAAAAAAATTATTTAGAGAAAAAAAAGGACGGATAGAACCTTAGGACAAATGGTGGAAGCAAAGTTATAGAGACAAAATCTTACATAGAAGCATACACATATACCCTCACAAAAGGAGGTAAAGGGGAAAAAATCATAAAACTTGCTCTCCAAGTCCACCTCCTCAATTTGGGATGATTCGTTGTCTAAAAGAGGGAAGGAAGGAAGGAAAGATAGAAAGAAGGCAAAGTATAATAGAGTTCTTTAAATTATTAAGAAAAAAATTAAAAAAAAAAAAACAACCTAAAGGACAACCTAAGTGTCCATCATCAGATGAATGGATAAAGAAGATGTGGCACATATATACAATGGAATATTACTCAGCCATAAAAAGAAACGAAATTGAACTATTTGTAATGAGGTGGATAGACCTAGAGTCTGTCATACAGAGTGAAGTAAGTCAGAAAGAGAGAGACAAATACCGTATGCTAACACATATATATAGAATTTAAGAAAAAAATGTCATGAAGAACCTAGGGGTGAAACAGGAATAAAGACACAGACTTACTAGAGAATGGACTTGAGGATATGGGGAGGGGGAAGGGTAAACTGTGACAAAGCGAGAGAGAGGCATGGACATATATACATTACCAAACGTAAGGTAGGTAGCTAGTGGGAAGCAGCCACATAGCACAGGGAGATCAGCTCGGTGCTTTGTGACCACCTGGAGGGGTGGGATAGGGAGAGTGGGGGGGAGGGAGACGCAAGAGGGAAGAGATATGGGAACATATGTATATATATAACTGATTCATATTGTTGTGAAGCTGAAACTAACATACCATTGTAAAGCAATTATACTCCAATAAAGATGTTAAAAAAAAA
>NW_006796998.1:890277-895474 GCF_000442215.2 Lipotes vexillifer | reverse complement strand
CTCTGTGCGGGAATCTCTCCGCTTTGCCCTCCGCACCCCTGTTGCTGTGCTGTCCTCCGCGGCTCCGAAGCTCCCCGCTCCGCCTCACGCAATCTCCGCCCGCGAAGGGGCTTCCTAGTGTGTGGAGACCTTTCCTCCTTCACAGCTCCCTCCCACTGGTGCAGGTGCCGTCCCTATTCTATTGTCTCTGTTTTTAATTAATTTTTTCTTTTGCCCTACCCAGGTACGTGGGGAGTTTCTTGCCTTTTGGGAGGTCTGAGGTCTTCTGCCAGCATTCAGCAGGTGTTCTGTAGGAGTTGTTCCACATGTAGATGTGTTTCTGGTGTATTTGTGGGGAGGAAGGTGATCTCCGCGTCTTACTCCTCCGCCATCTTTCCACCGCTCCCCCCAAGTGCACTTTTAAATAACACTGTAATGATTCACAAGTAGTGAGTACCTTAAATAATAAAATGATCCTTATTCTTTCCTTCTGACCCTTTTATCATTGCTGTCATTCATTTCACTTATACATAAGCACATATAAATATACATAAGCATATGACTGACTACACTGGTACCATTATTATTTTGAACATACTGTTAGCTAATAGATCACTTAATAATAAGAAAAATAAACTTTTTAATTTTACCTTTACTTATTTCTTCTCTGTTTCTCTTCCTTTCTTTATAGAGATCTGAGTTTCTGTCCTTTATCATTTGCCCTGTCTCTAAGGAATTTTTTTTTAACATTTCCTGCAAGGTGTTCTACTGTCATTATTGTTTCAAATATTTCTTCTGTTCCTTTCTTTCTTTCCTCTCCCACTAGAATTCTCATTAGGCATGTGTTATAACTTTTTCAGTTGTCCCACGTATTTGGATATTTTGTTTCTTCTGTTTTTTTTTTTCTTTCTTCAGTCGTTTTTCTCATTGCTTTCCAGTTTCAGTGGTTTCCATTGATATCCTGTAGCTCAGAGAATCTTTCCTCAGCTGTATCCAGTCTACCAATAATCCCATCAAAGGCATTCTTCATTTCTCTTTTCTCTTACAGTGTTTTTTCATCTCTCTTTGTCTCATTTTTATTTTTTTGGTTCTTTGTTACAAGTTCCTCTCTGCCTTCATTGTCCATCTGTTCTTGCATGTTGTACTTTATCCAATGGAGGACTTAGCATCTTATTCACAGTTGTTTTAAACTCCTGGTCTGATAATTCCCACATGGCTGCACTATCTTAGTCTAGTTCTGATGCTTACTATTTCTCTTCAAACTTTGATTTTTCTATTTTAGTATGTCTTGTACTTTTTTCTTCATAGCTGAGCATTATGTACTTGGTAAAGGGAACTGCTGTAATTAGACCTTCAGTGGTAATGTCTGGGTAGAGGGGAAGTGTTCCATAGTCTTATGAGTAGGTCTCAGTCTTTGAGCGAGCTTGTACCACTGAACTGTGAACTTCACACAGGCTTCTTAATTTTTTGCCCCTCTTCATTGGGACAAGATGGCTAGAGAGGGCTGTATTTGGATATATCCTCTCTTCCACATGGTAGGCTAGAGGGGGCTGGAATTGGGTTTTTCCTTCCTCCAGGTCAATTAAGCTCTGATTAACCCCAGCAGGTTAGGCTCTAGCTAAATTGTTTCACCTGAGGGCAGACATTTTAAAGACAAACAGGGTGCTCTGGCGTATTTCACAATGGCTCCTTTTCCTTTCTTCCTGCCAGAAGCACAAAGGGATTTTTCTCTGCTATTCACTGCAAGAACCTGGTCCACCTCCTGGAGGTAAGACGCAAAAGTGTGGGGATCCCCTGATGTTAAAGGCCAAAGGCAGTTTGTTATTTCAGTATTGCTTTTTCCCATTTTACAGATAACCCGAGATGTAGGTAAGTTTTGTATTATATTTATTTTACCTGAAGGATGTCCTTTAATATGTGTTGTGTATTGAATTCTCTGTTTTTGTCTGTGAAAGTTGTTATTTAGCTTTCCTTTTAGCAAAATATTTTCACTTGTTACAAAGTTCTTGGGCTGATGTTTTTCTTTCAGAACTTGAAAGTTGCTGGTCAGTTATCTTTTGGCTTGCATAAAACTTGAGTTGAGTGTGGATTCTGTCGTAGCTATAGTTACCCTTAGTGCTTATTTTGCTCCAGAATTGTTCAGGGTTACCTTGTGCCTAGGGTGTGAGTTGGATTTTTTCTTGATGCCTCTGTTCTCCTATTACCTTTAAGATTTTCCCTGTGTGCTTCCACAGGTCTCTCTCCATATATCTCACTTCAGGCATGGACTGCAGCATAAGTCAGCACAGAGTAGCCTGGTGGTAGGGGCAGGGGGGGCCTTCTCTGTTGTCTTGTTCCAATCTCAGGCTTAGATTGGCTTGGTGTTCCTGGTTCTTGGGGATGGGCTTTCTCTATGATCTTGCTCTGGTTCCTTTTGCTAAATGCCTCTAATAGCCAGAGTCTGGAGAATCTCTAACCCTTCTTCAAGGGTAGAATTTTTTTTCTTTTTGGTGCCCCAGGTGCAGCTGTTTGCTGTTTCCCCTCCTCTTTCCCCAACTCACAGCTCAAGGATTTTTTTTCCCTATAGGAGAGAAGTTTCCAAATGGAACTTTGTGCTTTCCTGCAGTGGCAGCTGCTTTTCTTGTTCAGGCTTGAACCACAAAGGGGGCCTTTTTGTAGTGTCTCACTCTGCTCAAAATTGTTTTTGTTGCCCTGTGGTGACATCCATGGAAAACTCTGAGATTGAGTGTAAAATCCCTGGTATCTTGGGCTCTTGGGAGTTCTATATTCTCAGGTTATCCTACACTTGTAGGAATTTGCTAAAATTTTTAGCTGAAATCTTTTTATTGGCTTATATGTCAGCCCAGGTTTCCTACTCTGTTCTGCCCCAGATAAGTCACCACTTGTATTTCCTTGAAGGTGCCTGTCTTTTCTCAGATTTCAGCCTACTGGCTTCCTCTGTGATCTCAGCTATTTTATTAGCTAAGAACAAATTATAATTTTGTAGATTATTTGGCTTTTTCCTGTGGTCGGAGTGGGAGCTCTTTCTACATTTCTGTATCTTAATGGGAAGCCAATCCTTTCTGGAGAAGAGTTTTCGTTCAGCTGGAAACCATTAAAACTGACACCTGCTTCGCATAATGAGAAAGTAACTCATAATGGTTTTTGGCTATTGATACTATTAGTTTCATTAGCAGATGTATTGGCATCACCCTTTGAAAATTTAGATCTTTAACAGGGCAGAACACAATTTTTCTATGACTAAAATGTGTATGTGATGCTATCTTGTAAATGTGATGCCTTTGGCATATCATTATTAAACTGTTGGCTTTAAGTTGCATTTTATATTTTATTAGTAGAGTTACACATAAAATGGATGTTTTTATGTATAAAAAAATCAGAAATTTAACACTGTCTCACAGAAAGCTGATTTTATTTTCTGTTCATTTAAATTTTGAAATTTTATTTATCTTTAGGACATTTCAGAATGTGAGCACAGTAATTCCTTAGACAATCAAACAATTTTGCATATCATAATTCTTATTCTAATGTATTGCATCATTTCGATTATATTTCATTTCATCACTGGCCATTATCACGTCTAACTTGATCAGTGTCAAAACTACTTGAAAGTTCAGCTTATATATAAGATACTAATGCACTCTTGACTTCTGATGAATAGAGTAATAGTCTAATGCACTCAGAAAAATGTTTTTCCAAAGCTGTTATGAGTTATAGACAGAAGTATTCTGTATTTACCCAGTTGGGTCAAAAAGCTAGAAGCAGAGTGACACTGAAAAATATAACAACCATATATAATGAATGTGTTATGGTCTCACATTATCTTTTTATGTTGTCATTTTCAAGAATTGGATGAAGTAATAAGAGTAACGCAAAATCAGTTTAACCATGTGACCTTTATTTGTGAAATAGGTGTTGTTCATTAATTCAATATATTTATTGAGTGGCTCTTATGACAAGTGCTGTTCAAGGAACTGTGGAGTCAGCAGTGACTGAGAACAAGCCCTGCTTTATGTATATATAGCTCTCCATTTTTCAACAAAACTTAAAAATATTTATTGCTTTTTTTTTTTTTTTTTTGCGGTCCGCAGGCCACTCACTGTTGTGGCCTCTCACTGTTGTGGCCTCTCCCTGTTGTGGCCTCTCCCGTTGCGGAGCACAGGCTCCGGACACGCAGGCTTAGCAGCCATGGCTCACGGGCATGTGGGATTCTCCCAGGCTGGGGCACAAACCCGTGTCCCCTGCATTGGCAGGCGGACTCTCAACCACTGCGCCACCAGGGAAGCCCTATTGTTGTTGTTGTTGTTGTTGCTGTTTTTCGATACGCAGGCTTCTCACTGTTGCGGCCTCTCCTGGCGCGGAGCACAGGCTCCAGATGCACAGGCCCAGCGGCCATGGCTCACGGGCCCAGCTGCTCCGCGGCATGTGGGATCCTCCCGGACTGGGGCATGAACCCGTGTCCCCTGCATTGGCAGGCGGACCCTCAACAACTGTGCCACCAGGGAAGCCCTATTGCTCTTTTATGTTAAGTTTCCTGAGGAGATCTCAGGTGGGATAGCTTAACTTTGAATGTCATTTATAATTTTTAGCAGTTGACTGCAGATTTGACTGCTATATCTTTTCTCTAGCATACATAAATGTGCTTTTTTTTATATTTAAACAATTCAGAGCAGAATATATGTATTTTCTTCTCTAAGGTTGTCAGTAAAATTGAGGAATTATAGTAGAACATGAAATAACTGGTTCAAATTTAAGCAAAGGCTTATGAAAAGTTTCATGTATTGATTTACCCCTTTTGTTTTAAGATATTTGTGTGGCTCTTCTCAGCACTCTGTGTTCATGAGACAATACTAGGTTTTTAGCACCCTTGGCAACATGAGGAACAGGTCTCCTTATCAGGTCTAGGTTTAAGGTTGTGTTTCGTTGTCTTGGTTTTTGGTTTCCTGTGGTGTGCCAGATCTTACTAGCTTTTTGATAGCCAATTGTTAAATTTTCTAGAGATTGGAGTCCGGTAGTTTAACAGTTGGTAGCTTAAGCTCTGACATACTGAAGTATTTTATTACAGTGGAGGCATTTTATTGTGTTTTGGAGTCCCCAACACCATTCTCACATTAAAAGATTGCCTAGAATGATTCGTAGGACTTAAATCTTTAGGAGTAAAACTAGATTTTACCACACAGGTGTAGTTAAGATAAACAGCTGGATCATAAGGGAAAGA
>NW_006796998.1:886267-890123 GCF_000442215.2 Lipotes vexillifer | reverse complement strand
GGGAAAGAGACATAAGTAGAGTGTAGATGAATCTGCCTACAGACTTCCTTATGCTTTCTCTGTCTCATTAGGTGTCACATGGAGCACATGTTTACCTAACAATGAAGATGCAGCAACATGTGTGCTGTGCTTTTGCCGAGGGAAGTTGACTAGAGACTCATGGCCTAGGTTTTTTTTTTTATTATTAATTTATTTAATTTATTTATTTTTGGCTGCATTGGGTCTTCGTTGCTGTGCATGGGCTTTCTCTAGTTGCAGTAAGCTGGGGCTCCTCTTCGTCGCGGAGTGCAGGCTTCTCATTGCGGTGGCTTTTCTTGCTATGGAGCACAGTCTCTAGGTGCGTGGCCTTCAGTAGTTGTAGCATGCAGGCTCGGTAGTGGTGGCTCGTGGGCTCTAGAGTGCAGGCTCAGTAGTTGTGGCACACGGGCTTAGTTGCTCTGCAGCATGTGAGATCTTCCTGGACCAGGGCTCAAACCTGTGTCCCCTTCATTGGCAGGCAGATTCTTAACCACTGTGCCACCAGGGAAGTCCCTTTTTAAAAATATTTATTTATTTATTTTTGATGGCCTAGTTTTTTATTGGGAGCTGATCACATAGGCACTCACTGCCTAGCACATACCAAAATTCCAGACTCCCAGAAGGAAAGCAGATGTAATATAAAGCACATCATTTGCACAAGTATTTCAGACACAATATACAATGCTTACTATTTTGGGAATGGTAAGAATACTCTTGAAATCCACGTTCACAGATACCAGACAAGGGCCAGTTTTGAAAGTAGACCTTCTAAGGATAGCAGTCTTGGGCCAGCTATGTTAACCCTTTTCTGCCCAAGTAACTTTGTTTCTAATAGCCTAGTTGTAAAAATATTGCATGCTAGAAATAATAACCAAGTTTCTAACTACCTATGTACCTTAATTAGAATAACCAGGTTAGAGTTATTAATCAGATCTTATTAACCAGAGTTATCTTTCTACTTTCTACTCTAGTTCTGGTAATAGATCACCCTGCTCCTTCTCTGTGCTGGTCTCATTATTCATTTTATACATTTACTCCTTCAGTAAACATTCACTGCTCTATATGCCATCAACATAATTCAAAATATACAGCACAGTGTACCACAAAATACCTTCTGTAAAGGAACTTACACTTTTTTGTGGTGAGGTTGTGTGTATTGGAGTATAGAGACTTTCAACTTATTTAATACTTCAAAAAAAATCTAAGGAGAAGAGAGAGTGACAGAGTTGGATTATAATTAGTTTATATGTTGTTTTCAGTGAAGGCCTCTCTGGACATTTGAACACAGAAGTGAAAGAAGTACAGGAGTAAATTACACATATACCTACAGGAAGTTCCCTCCAAACAGAATTCCATGTTCCAGAGTCATAAATTTACAGAAGAAAGGCAAGGAGGTCAACATGCCTGATGTAGAATAAACAATATATTTAGAGAACAGGTGGCATAGAGAAGGAAGGGAAAAATGGAAAACATATTTTAGGAATTTGTAGCTCCTGTTAACATCTTTTAAATTTTCCTCTGAATGAGAAGAATCCTGGAGATTTTGAGGAAAGAAGAGTGATATGATCTTATGTACATTTTAAAAGTCAGAGCAAATAATAGGCTTAAAGGATGAGGATGGAATATTAGGAGAGAATACACAGACTATTAGGAATATATTGCAATAATCCAGAAACAAAGATCATGGTGAGGATCAGAAGAATAGCAGTGAGTAGAAATGGTAAGAAGATTTGGGCTGGGTATATTTTGACATTTCCTTTTCCAGTAGGAAAAGAATAGAACAAAGAGAATCTTTTTGGATGCTACTTTCAAGGTCCTTTAAGATTTTTGGTTGAAATAACTTGAAAGATATTGACATTAATTGAAATGAGGACAACTGAGAGAGAAGTGTGCTTTGGGGTAATCAAGAATTTGTATTTGGATGTGTTATGTTTGAGATACATATTTGACGACCAAGTGGAGAGGTTGAGTAAACAGTGGAACATAGGAGTCCAAAGATGGTCAGAGGTGAGGACTTGGAGATCAAAACTTGGGAGTCATCAAATTAAAGATGACATTTAAAGCTATGGGAATGGAAGACATCACAACATGTAGTTAGAAAAAGTTACAAGGACAAAGCCATGGAGCACTCTAATTGGTACAGGAGTGGAAGGTGAGAACTGCCTATAGTGGAGGCTGAAAGAAGTACAATTAGTCCCCTACATATGAACCTTCAAGTTTTGAACTTTCAAAGATGTGAACATGTGATGTATGCCAGCCCCTGTATGCCAGCTGCTGTACTGTACTACTGTATTTTTCAAGGTACTGTACTGCAAGATTAAAAATGTTTTCTTTATTTTTTGTGTTTGTTTTTTTATGTACGTATTATTGTGTGAAAAGTATTATAAACCTATTACAGTACAGTAGTATATAGCCAATTGTGTTAGTGGGGTACCTAGGCTAACTTGGGACTTATGAACTAATTGGACTTATGAACATGCTCTTGGAATGGAACTCGTTCCTATGTAGGGGACTTACTGTAGTCAACGAAGTAAGAGAACCAAGAAAAAGTGGTGTCTAGAATCAGTGTGAAGAAAGTCTTTCAAGAAGTGATCAACATTGTCAAATGTTGCTGATTGTTTGCATTAGGTAAAGTTTGAGAATTAACTGGCAGACTTAAGGTGGATGTTCCTGATATTGGCAAGAGCAAATTATATATGTTATACTAATGGTGTAAATTCATGTGGGCTCAAAAGAGGATAGGAGAAATGTAAAGATGGACTATAAATACAGATTGTAGATTCAGAAGATTTGGGAGTCAGAAGGATTTTTTATAGGCACTAATACAGCACTTTTTATGATAAAAATTGTTCAAGAGAGAAAAACTGATGTCAGAAATTAAAACAATATTATAAATGAGATGGGATGAAATCCAATGCATAATTGGAGGGATTCATCTTGGGCAGGAATACTGATACATAGCAACAGCAGAAGAAAAGGTAGAGTATATGAGAATCACAGTAGGTGGGATGGTGGATGTGGTGTTGGCTGTTTCTGAACGCTTCTATTTTGTCAGTGAAATATTTACAAGGTGAATAACTGAAAATAAAGAATGCCCTGAGGGCAGGGTCATGGGAGAAGTTTTGTTAATTTGAGGAGAGAGGAAGATGGTACTATGTATCTAGAAGGTTGGGTGTCTGAATTGACTAAGGAAATTAAGGACACATTCTGAGATATGTGATCAGGAATTTAGCAGTTAGTGAGTCAGTTCAGGTCCTGCAAGAAGCAGATGCCAAGGTGGGATTAACCATGTAAGATAGTTACTGGGGGAAATGCCTGCAAAGAGTAAAGGGTTAAGCATAGGTGAGGGGCGTCCTCAGACTGTGATGCAGGTCTGACACCTATGAAATGAAAGACAGGAAAACTGAGTGAGAGAACTTCAGACTGCAGTGCAGATCTGAGAATGTCTTGGCCAGGCCAAGGTGCCCCTCAACCCCACCCCAGCAAAGGCTGACTATTGGGAGGGTCCCACTTTGGGCAGAAATAGCCCAGATATAGTAGTCTCATCATATCCAGTTATTGGCTGGGAGAAGCCTAACGGAAGCCCAGCTTTGGTGTGAGCCTGAGAGAGAACCTGTAGGTGCTGCAGATGGAGGCTCTCAGTCAGTGTGTTCACTGCAGCAGGGTCTCCTAAAGGGAGAGCTGAGCTGTGTGTACACGTCCGTGGCCAACATGTTCGATTTGGTTGTATGTTTTCCTCCAACCGTGTTTAGCTGCTCTGATGTATTTGAGGAAGGAAGTAGGATGTTAAATTTAAGTAGATGTGAGAATTTCCAGAGTAGTGAAATGAAGGGAAAGA
>NW_006796998.1:862514-886101 GCF_000442215.2 Lipotes vexillifer | reverse complement strand
GGGAAAGAGGGATAAGCAAACTGAAGCATAACTAAGCAGTTAAAAAGAGGAAGCAGAATCTAAGCTGGTTATGGACATGAGTGCCTGAGGGTGCTTTAGTTCTACCCATGCAAACAAGGACCTGGAGTGTCTTTAGTAAGGCTAACATCCTTAATTTTCTTTGCAAGTTTTGGAGCATGAAAGCATAAAAGACTTATAATCACATATACCTACATATATATATAGAGAGAGAGAGGGAGGGAGAGAGAAACAATTTCAAAAGTTATCAATTTAAGTATATACATATGACTTAGATCTAAGAGGAGAGAGAAGAATTTGTTACATCCTGGGTAGGTTTCAATTCCCATGTGTTTCTTACACACTTAACCACACTGACTTTGATTTTAATTTTCTATATCTGTTGTGCTGTGGGCCTCAAATTCCAATGAACTACTTTATCATATGTTCAAATGAAAGCATTGAACTTGTTATATTTGGAAATGATGTGCAAATGTACAAAGTAGTGCTTTGCTATGAGAATATGAAGGGTACTTTAGGGAATTTAAGGTTTTCCAATGACTAGGTTTAAGACCATATTTGAAACTACTACCTTATACCTGGATTCCCACTTAGTTTACCTCTGCTTGCCTGTGTGGATCCTCCACTCTCTGTGAGTATTGTGGAACTAGCAAGTCTTTGCCTACTTGTGATTGTGCCCACCAGATGCCAAGTTCTAACTGCAAGACTGAAATTTATTCCCATTTGTCCTGGGTCCATCACCTCAGTTCTTTTCCTACTTCAATGGACAGGTCTGGTTCAATATATCTTGTCCTGCTTCAACTGAGAAAACCATGCCTGACTGTCAGATATATTCATAAGTAAATAATAATGGTTATAATTAGTACTGCTGTCACCAGTAAGTACCAAGAAGTAAGTCCTGTTCTGAGAGCCTTAAGAAATATTCACATCCAATCCTCTATAACAACACTGTATTTTATTATTGTTATCCCTATTGACAGATGAAAAAAATGAAGCCCACATTATATAACTTGCCTAAATTTATGCAATAAATTGTGGAGCTACAGAGAAACCAAGCTGATTACAAATTTTTAATTACTATCTTATACCCTTAGTGCTATACACTAAATATATCAATTAATAAATATCTCATGGCTCACATTTTTAGTACATTTAGAGATTTATCTCCTTTTGAAGTTCTCCACATTAATAAAGAAAAAGCACTGTCTACTTAACAGAAAAAAATAACAGTGAGGGCTTCCCTGGTGGCACAGTGGTTAAGAATCTGCCTGCCAGTGCAGGGGACATGGGTTTGAGCCCTGGTCTGGGAAGATCCTACATGTCATGGAGCAACTAAGTCCGTGTGTCACAACTACTGAGCCTGCGCACCTAGAGCCCACGCTTCGCAACAATAGAAGCCATGACAATGAGAAGTCCGCACACCGCAACAAAGAGTAGCCCCCACTCGTGGCAACTAGAGGAAGCCCGCGCACAGCAACAAAGACCCAATGAAGCCAAAAATAAATAAATTTATTAACAAAAAAACCCCAAAACAATCATATGTCTATACCAGGCCATCATTAGGTACTTGTTGATTTCTTTTAGACCCTGAACACATGGCTTAGTGCTTACATTTATTGATGCTTCAGAGTAACTATTTTTGGTTATGGCAATAATCATAACCCTTGAACGGAAGTGTATGTGATTTTTTTCCTTATAGTTTCAAGTCCTATTTTCATTAGGATTATTGCCATAGGGCTTGAGGCTTTTCAGATCATAAAGCTGGTCTCCTAAATCAGAAACAGACTCTTCTACAGGATGATGTATGTTTACAGATGTGTATATCAAAATAAAGCAATATTCTTATTAAAGCATTATTTTTACCTATTTCTCTTTTTTTTCTGGTATGAGTTATACTTTCCAAAACTATACTGGAAAATTAATTACTTAAAATTGCAATGGATGAAAAGCAAATTGAAACTTTAGTAAAGTCACTGATAGATTTTCGCTGCTGGAGTAAACCAGTTACCTGTCAGAGACATTGTCCTGTTTCTTTAACACTTTCTATCCATTAATTGTAGCATTTGTTTCTGAATGTCATGAGGAAATAGGTTTACAGCATTTAAGGCAAGGATTTCATTTTGAGTAAACAATTTTGTTTTATAGAATTAGACAGTCTTTCTCTTGCTTTGTCTCATAGTCTTTATAGCAACTGAGTTTGTTTTGTTCTACACAGAACTTTTTCCCACTGGATTGAATATTATGTAGGAGTATTAATTTTACTGGAAAATTTTTACAAAATTCTTGTGTCACATTAATTTTTCTGTTACATAGGAATTAATAAAACAATTTGAGCTAATCAGGTTTGGAATAATTAAGGATTAGTTTTTCAGGAAAAACATAAAACTTTGAACTTGGTAAGTATATATATTGTAAGAAATATTTTCTATTAAAATATTTTTGAATTTGATATGAATAGTCTGGGTATGGAGAAATAACAGTTAAAAGGAAAAAAAAATCTTTCCTATATGTATTCTATATTCCTTACATTATCATGAAACTGATTTTGAATTGGCAAACCAAGTGAAAAGGAAGATGGAAATAATTATTCATATAATATAGCAGTGCTCAAAATTAACCATGCTATTGGGAAGACAGTTTCACTTCCTATACCTCATAGTTTCTCCCCTTACAGTCTTTCATATGGACTTCTTCCTTTATATTATTAACAATATCATCTTAGTCAGAATTTGATAAGTTCACATTTATGTAACTTCAATATGCTTATAATTGCTGCCACCAAACTCTTGCTATTTTCAAACTGCTTCCAGGTGGGTATTTTTAAAACCTCACTTTCACTTGGTTGTCCCTCTTTAAAATTCCTTATCCCTTAGTTTCTACTCAGTCTCACTTGACGGCCCTCTGCCCAGCACTCTTCAGCGAGGCCAGCTTCTCTACTGATAACCATGAATGTTTGGATTAGTTTTGCTGCTATTGTTTACGCTGTTCCTCAGATAAGCCAGATGCTGCCTTTCCTTTATGTCCAGCCCTGAATTAATTTCCTCCATAAAGTCTCACCCAATTGATTTGTCTGTGTTTATGATTTTCCTCTTCTCTCAGTATTGTATTATCTCAAACTAGACTCTCAAATCCTATGGTACATGGTTGCTTCATGTACCATATTATTTCTCCAGGTAGATAATTCATCTTAGAATATTACTATGTTCTCTACCAAGGCTGTGGAACACTAAGAAACAAATAGATATTTAAGTAATTATAAAACATTCCAGTACATGGTCCACCACAGTAATAAGATTTGTTAAAATACAGTAGCATGCAGCTTAAGACAGTAAGTGGTAAAATGCTCAACAAGGTGTTTGCTGTTTTTTTTAATTGAAATACAGTTGATTTACAATATTAATGATTCAGTATTTTTACAGATTATATTCCATTAAAAGTTATTACAAGATGATGGCTATAATTCCCTGTTAAACAATATATCCATATTACTTTTCTATTTTATACATAGTAGTTTGTATCACTTAATCTCATACCCCTAATTGTCCCTCCCCCTTTCCCTTGCCCCTTTGGTAACCACTAGTCATCTATATTTATGAATGTTTCTGTTTTGCATTTATATTCATTTGTATTATTTTTAAGATTCCATATATGAGTGGTATCGTACAGTATTTGTCTGATTTATTTCACTAAGCATAATATTCTCTAGGTCCATCCACGTTGCTACAAATGGTAAAAGTTCATTCTTTTTTTTTTTTTTTCCTGAGTAATATTCTTGTGTGTGTGTACACATACACACCACATCTTTATCCATTCATCTGTTTATGGACACTAGGGTTGCTGCCATGTCTTGGCTATTGTAAATAATGCAGCTATGATCATTGGGCTGTATGTACGTTTTCAAATTATGGTTTTCTCTGGATACATACCCAAGAGGGGAATTAATGGATCATATGGTAGTTCTATTTTTAGTTCTTTAAGGAACATCCTTAGTGTTCCTCAGTTTCCGTAGTGGCTGCATCAATTTACATTCCCACCAACATTGTACAAGGGTTCCCTTTTCTCCACATCCTTCAACATTTGTTATTTGTAAACTTTTTGATGATAGCAGTCTGACAAGTGTGACGTGATAGCTTATGGTGGTTTTGATTTGCATTTTTTGATTAGTGATGTTGAACATCTTTTCATGTGCCTGTTGGTCATCTGTTTGTCTTCTTTGGAAAAATGTCTATTCAGGTCTTCTGCTCATTTTTTTTATTGGGTTTGTTTTTTTGGTAGTGAGTTGTATAACCTGTTTATGTATTTTGGATATTAACCCCTTGTTAATATGAATAACCCTTGTTGTTCATATTATTTGGAAATATTTTCTCCCATTCTGTAGGTTGTCTTTTCATTTTCTCAGTGGTTTCCTTTGCTTGCAAAAGGTTTTAAGTTTAATTAGGTTCCATTAGTTTATGGTTGCTTTTATTTCTGCTGCCTCAGGAGAAAGATACAAGAAAAGATTGCTACAATTTATGTCAAAGAGTGTTCTGCCTATGTTCCCTTCTAGGATTTTTATGGTTTCCTATGTTACATTTAGGTTTTTAATCCATTTTGAGTTTGTTTTTGTATACGGTGTGAGGAAATGTTCTAATGTTATTGTTTTTACACATAGCTGTTCTCTTCCCAGCACCACTTATTGAAGAGGATGGTCTTTAAAAAATGGTCTCTAAAAAATTGTGAGGCAAAGGAGGCAAGAATATAAAAAAGTAGAAAAGACAGTCATTATAGATTGATATACCTGAAATTAGCTACATCTTATTAAATTTCTTCCAAGTAAAAAGTAGCAAGATAGATCGTATTCTGAATGAAAACTTCCAAATTGATAACTAAGTTCAAACATTACATGTCCAAAATCTCATAAGCTGAGTAAAATATTTTTGAACAATAATTTTTAAATTATGTTAATCAAATAATAAAAAACACTCAGCTTTTCCTTCTTAACTTTTTGTTTTATATATAATTTTGGGAACCTGATAATTTGTGGACCTGCCTAATATTTCCCCTTTCCAAATACAATGTACCTAAACACAAGCAATATTTTCATGCCATTAGCTTTCATTTGTATTGGAAGTAGATTTCCCTTGCCTAAAATATATGCCAAATTAAAAAAGACATTGCCAAACCCCAAGTTTGAAAGAAACTAATGGCTTCTATTAAAAAAAAAGACATAAGTAAAAATTGGGGAAGTAAAACCCTAGAGAAAAGTTAATTCTGCTTAAAAGTATACCTAAATGAGTAAGTTGCTGGTATTGGCTTGAATAAGAAGTTACTATTTTGGATTTGACTTTGACATGGTAAAGCTCATGTCATCTTTAATATGCAGTTGAGCTTTTTAACTTTTCTTTTTGATTATAATAAAAGTTGGTAATCTGATTCAGAGAGGTTCATAGAAGCACATCAAATCAGAATCCCTATAGCTCCTGTTGCCAAGCAAGGGTTAGATTGTGTCAGGGAATTCCTGATTTTCTTCCAAGGCTGAGTCAGATTCATGTTAGACTATTTATTATCTTTTCAAATGGATGAGGTCAAATTGTGAGTGTATAATTTTTTTAAATGTGGTATTCATTATGTTATTTTAGTAAGAAAATATTTAAATCTACACTTTCATTTTAAAATCGTAGGAGAATTAAATTTCAAAAGGGTCCTGCAGTATTTTCTGGTATTTTCAGATTTTTACCTATTAAGAAACTGAAAAGTCTTTTTGATTTCTGATTTCAACCTAGAGAAACACTTCTTCCAGTCTTGGAGAGGTCAAGCAGTTGTCTCTGTTGACTCTATTAATATTAGTATTAACATCTTAATTACTAAAGTATTATTTGCCTCTTTCACTCTCATATTCTCCTTAGTTTTTCCATGTCACTCAATCTTCCTTTGGTAGCACCAGAGATCAAGGAGATAGTGATAAAAGTCAAGCGTTCATGTAGTTGTCACAAGCCAAACTAATGCATCAAGCCCATCAGGAGAATGGGCTTTCCAGAGGTTTGTCTATGGTGTGGTGGCATCTGATGCATCAGATGAATTCATCACCACCTGGGTCATTTGTTCTTACAATTTTATCTGGAATCCTAATCTGAAAAGCCCTTAAAATATTCTTCATTGGCAACTCATATGCATCCCCTTATAATAACTTTTCTCTGCTTCTAAAAGATCAAAATTGAGACTTATGGAAGTGGTATTATATCGTTTGGTTGAACTCCAGCTTTTCTTTATTTGTTTGTTTTGGCCCCTCTCATCTCTCTGATCACACAAATCATAAATGCTGTACAGCCTCCTTCTCTTTAACTCATTTCTCCAGAATAAATTATTGATCAAATGTGTTCTAAGTTTGCTAATGTGGCACAAATCGTTTCTGACAGCATTGCAAGTTTGTGTGTATGCACACACATACAAGCTTATAATTTTGCCTAAAACATATTTAATAAAATTATTTATGTTCAGCTGTACCCAGAAAATGCTTCCCCCACACATTCCATGTGTTTACTTAAACTTCCATTATCCCTATATAAAAGTTCACCTTTAACTTCCTACATTCTTCTCTTATAAATATTTTCCATCAGTGTCCTTAAAAATACTCTTCTATTTTAGCCAAAGATTTTCTGAAGCATAAACAAGGATGGCAGCTGAACCTTGTTTTGAAAGATTTACCTCATTTTCTGTGGCAAATTTAGCTGCCATTTATAGCCAATCCAAGAATGTGCTTTTCTCTGACACAACATTCTGAGAATTAATTTTTATATTCTTTGAAAAATATTAAGCTCCATGCTATGGCAGTTGAATGTGGGTTCAGGCAACTTGCTACTATAGGATCAGTCATATCCTGAGCTCTTAAGTCAAACTGTCATTCAGTGGAACAGTGATTCCTAAATCATTTTCGAGGGACCCTTGGGGTTCCCTGAGACCCTTTCAGGGAGTTTGCAATGTCAAAACAATTTTTACAATAATACTAAGATTTCATTTACCTCTTTGACTCTGATTTTCTCATAAGTGAAGAGTGGATTTTAGAGGTTATGTAATTTGGTATTGCAACCAAGTGAACGCAGAAGCAGGTGTGAAAATTCAGCTGTTTCTGTTACAAGAGATATTAAGAAGCAATATTGTAAAATGTAAACAATGCCACTCTTCATTCTAAATTTTGCTCCAGAAATACAGATTTTTTAAAGTAAAACATGTAATTTACATTTAATGTAATGGCTTTATTGATGTTGATTTTAAAATATTTATTTCATTTAAAATTTCTCAGTTTTAATTTCTAATGCAGTAATTACAGATATAGCTTGCATAAACCAAAGCTCTTTGGCATCTTCAGTATCTTGTAAGAGGGTAAAAGGGCCCTGAAGGCAAACGTTTGAAGAAACACTTTTGTAGAGGCTGCCTACTTTCTTCTTGAATATTTAAGTATAGCTGATCTCCTATACATAATTGGAGAACAAATTATAAAGCCAGCTCTAGTCAGTGCCCAATCCAAGTATTTATCCAGATCCTATGTCTAGATGGGTTTCTTGGTCATCTTATCTACATTCTTGTTTTCCTAGACTTCTGACCCTGGCTGAAAGCCCTGCGGTTTGAAAACTTATTTGTATGCCCTTCTCTGGCTTATTGATCCCTGCTTTCTAGTTTTACTCTCTTGACTCCAGTGTTACCAAGGTTTTAGGAGGAAGACACTCCTTGTACCAAAACAAGCTAGAGGAACTCTTTCCTGGATTCAGCTAAGAATATACACATCTTTGCCTGCATTTATACATTAGGAGTCTGGAGTAATTGACATTGCTACCAATTGCATACCTGACATTTGTGGATCTAATAGTTGATAATTCCCAACAGTGTCCATGATGTGTTTATTGTCTCTTGTCTTTCCCAAGTTCCAAGTTATAACATTCCTTTATGGTAAAAGGTTTTCCTTGCCTCCCCCTTTAATTCATTCTGCTGTTACCCTCACCCTCCAGTATGTCTACTGATTGGTGTCCTGCCCCTGATGTCTAGTCCTTGGAGCTGGACTCAACCACCTATAATTAGAAGTACCTCTCATTCCCTAGTTTAGCCCTTTCTTATTCCAGCCTACTACTGAAACACCTAATTGACTAATCTGGATTTTGTTTGTTACAATTGAAAAAGAATTTATTCAAGTATAACATGTATATATACACAAATTATAGTCATTTAGGCTGAATTTTCACAGATTGAACATATTCAAGAAAACCAAAATTCAGATTGTGAAACAACACTGCCAGCATCCCAGAATTCCACTCTATTTACTTCTAGTCACTGTTCCAAAAATAAAACCCACTTTCCTATCTTCTAACAGTATATGGGTTTACTTGTGTTGTAAATATATATACACATACACACATACATATGATCAAACAATATAAACTCTTTGGTATACAGTTTCTTTAGCATTTATTGTTTGTGGATTATCCATATTTTTGTGTATAGTTACATTGTTCTCTTTGCATAGAATTACATTGTGAGAAAATACTGCAATTTATTTCACCATTCCACTATTTTTCAGCTTATCTGTAGTTTCTGAATAGTACTACTCTGAACATTTAGTATTTCTTTTTCATGAACATATGCATGCATTTCTATTAGTTTTATGCTTAGGAATAGAAGCTAGATTATAGGATATGCTTATGTCCAGTAAATCTATCGATAGCATTTTAAATTTAAACTGCTCACACAAATTTATACTCCCACCAGTAGTGTAAGAGTTCTGACTATGTCATATCCTTACAACACTTCTATTTTCGGACTTTCTGTTTTTGTATAATAGTAATACATCATGGTTAAATTTGCATTTCTCAGAATAATGTTAAGTATCTTTTCATATATTTATTAGCCATTTGGATATAATTTTTTGTGCTTGTCCAAGTATTTTGCCCATTTTTTTTCCTGTTAGTTGGTTCATCATGTTCCTATTGATTTACAGTACTCTGTATATTCGGGACATAAGCCCTTTGTCAGATGTGTTGCAAATATTTTGCCTCACTCTATGGGTTACGTTTTCATTCTTTTCAGGTCATTCTTGAATGAATTAAAGCTCTTAATTTTCCAATTATCTAATCTGTTATCTTTTCTTTACAATTAGCTCTCTGTTTTAGAAATATTTGTTTATTCAAGGGTCAGAAAGATGTTTTTCTATGTTTCTTCTTACAGTGTTACTGTTTTACTTTTTACTTTATTGTTTCAAGTAAATTTTATCTTACTGTTTTAAAAATTTTGTTTAGATTGCAATCCATTTGGAATTAAGTTTTGTATATGGCATGGAATAGGGGTCAAGATAAAGTTTTCATATGAAAATTTAATCCAACAACATTTATTTTAAAGATCATTGTTTCCACTGCCCTGTAGTATTTGCTTTGTTAAAAGTTACTTGATTCTGACTTCAAGCATTGTTTTCTATTTCATTGTCCTATGTGTCTTCTATTGTGCCAGTCCTATACTTTTTTACTAGTACAGCTTTTTAATAGATGTTGTAATATGTAGTATATGTTTTACAGCTTTGAACTTTATTTTTGCTTTATGTATTCTTGGCCTTTTATATTTTCATACAGATTTAGAACCACCTTTAACAATTTTCATGAAAATAAATATTTGGAATTTTGCTTGGCATTGCTATAATAGATTAATTTGGGGAGAATTGGTATATTTAAAACATCGAGCATTAGAAGCCATGTATCATGTTATAGTAAGGAAGTTACCTTTTTACTCCTAGTTTGCTTAAAGGTCTTATCATCTATGAGTAATGAGTTTTTTTTTGTTTTTTTGTTTTTTTTGTTTTTTGCAATATGTGGGCCTCTCACCGTCGTGGCCTTTCCCGTTGCCGGACGCGCAAGCTCAGTGCCCATGGCTCACGGGCCCAGCCGCTCCGCGGCATGTGGGATCCTCCCGGACCGGGGCACGAACCTGTATCCCCTGCATCGGCAGGCGGACTCCCAACCACTGCGCCACCAGGGAGACCCGAGTAATGAGTTTTAATTCTGCATATATTTAGAATCCCATAAGACAGTTTTATATATTCAGTATTTATCTATATTTGCCTGTACATTTGCCCTTTCTGGTGTCCTTTATTCCTTTCTCTATTTTTATGTTTCCAGCAGAGGTAGTTTCCATTTAAAGAACTCCCATTTAGTATCTCTTTTTAGTGCAGGCCGGCCTGCAACAGATTCTCTCAAACTGTCTTGAAAATGCCTTTAGTCAACCCTTATTTTTGAAGGATGTATTTTCTGTGTGTAGAGTTACAGGTTTGGTTACTTTTTTCAAAGATTCATTCCATTGTCATCTGTTCAAGAATTCAGCAATCTTAGTTTAACTTACACATCCATGAACCTTATTAGAGTTCTCACAGGACGATAGAGTTGGTTGGTATTAATACCCCTGCTCTCCATTTCTTTCACAAAAGTGTAATTTCTTACTTCCTTATGTAACTTCTGTATTCTTAAGAATCATTTACTACCAAAGGTAGCTGAGGAAATTCTAATATTTTTCATTTTATACTTCAAATAAATAATAGACCAAGATAAGCTTTCTCATCTTTGACCTCAAGTTGATTATTGACATATCTATCACTCACACATCCAGTTATACACTTATATAAGGGTGATCTTATCCAAGGGTGGATTTATTTTCTCATTTCCTATTTCTCATCTTATTCTTAGCCAGTTGCTTTTACTTCTATGTCTACTTAACGATTCAGTTACACCTGGGTCCCTCTAGTGTGCCCTCAGGGTCATTGGTGGAGATAAGACTCTGTAATTAGTTGCTTTAACAAACCAAGGAACAACCTTTTCCTCTGTTCACTTCACCCACCTCCATGAAGGTTATGCAACCTTGGATTTTCTGCTAGGAATACAGTAGAAGCTCCTGGCCTCCAATTATACACTTCTATTATTTTGTGAATAAAGTGAACTCTGTCTGTACCATGCTTTAGAATAGTCTTTTCTAACTCTGATTTGCATGTTTTAGAATTTCTTAAACTAGGATCAATATCTGGGTAGTGTCTTTTAGGAGTAATGACAAATGAAGTAGGCATTTTTCTCTCTTCTCTACTTTAATACTGGGCCGCCACCAAGTGTGTTGTAAGAACATTAAGTTTCTTACAAATTTAACCTCTTTCCCAATATTAACATTAGGCTGGGAAATTCTCTTTTCTTTCCAAGTACTCTTTTTTGATTTTTTTCTTTAAACGAGCCATAATCCTGGTGTGAGGTCATAAATGAATCTGGCAATATGGTCTGCATGCTCTCTTGTCCTCTCAGTAGGAGCATAAAGAAAGGCATACAGTTGAAGGGGTCCTCAAATGATCATATCTACCATATCTTGAGTTAGTGGCACACTGGAGGAAGTTCTGTTTTGATTATCATATAATAAACTCTACTCAGCTGCTGTCCTTACCATTTCCAATGTTTCAGTGCTGCATTACATATTATTGTGAGAGAGAGAAGGGACCATTTGTCCTGTCGGTATTTACCTCAGACTGGCTTTTACTGAACCTAAGATGATACTTCATTCAGGTTGTTAGTGGATTAAATGCCAAAGACTTCACCTAACTTTGTGGGTCAGCACTCATAACTGAAGTTCTCAATTGGGTAATATCAAAGTTGAGCGTGGTTCTCTCCAAGTCCTCAAAAAAGCAAAAAACAAAAACCCCAAAACACGGATGTAAATATAAGCCAGATTTTGTTAAAAGTTCAGGCTCAAAGGTCTTATCAGAGTCTCCTTGCTCCTTGTTTAATGGTTTCACTATTTCCAAAGCAGTTATGAATAAGTTTTTATTTTTTCCTACAGTTCCTCTTGGCTTTCCTTGCTTTTCCACATATTAGCTAATTGATTGGTTTCCTGTTTCATGATATAAAATTTATGTTATACCAAAACATGGATAGGTCAGTAACCATTTGCCCATCAAAATTTTATCGGTTCCTCCTTTTTCATACTTTCTGGGGACACAGTATTTATATTTTATTATTCTTTTATTCAGTCAAGAGTTTTTTGTTGATTCTAATCCAGTGAAAGCAATCTGCTTATTGTAAGACTTCTGACTCAGTGTCAGTTCAGCCTAAGTATATGATCGACGGAAAGACTCACAAGACAGTTTATGTTCCCACCATTGGTTTAATAAGATTTTTCATTTGATTTTTTTAGAAGACTTTATTTTTTAGAGCAGTTTTAGGTTCATAGCAAGACTGAGCAGAAGATAATTTTCCTGTATACCTCCTTCCCCACACATAAATATCTTCCTCCATTATCAGCATCTTTCACCAGAGTGGTACATTTGTTACCATTGATGAACTGATATTGCCACAACATTATTATCCAACGTTCATAATTGACGTCTGGGTGCACTTTTAATGTTGTACATTCTATGGCTTTGGATTAATTTATAATATGTATCAGCCATTACAGTATTAGAATAGTTTCACTAAAAATTCTCTGTACTTACCTTTTCATCCTCCACTGTCCACTAACCCTTAGCAACTTCTGATATTTTCACCTTCTCCATAGTTTTGCAGTGACCAGAATGTCAAATAGTTGGATTCATATGATATGTAGCCTTTTCATAATGGCTTCTTTCACTTAATAATAAGCATTTAAGTTTCCTCTGTGTCTTTTTACAACTTGATTGCTTATTTCTTTTTTTGCACTGAATAATATTCCATTGTCTGGATGTACCACAGTTTATCTATTCACTTAGTGAAGGACATCTTTGTTGCTTACAAGTTTTGACAGTGATGAATAAAGCTGCTATAAAATGTGCGGAGCTTTTTC
This sequence comes from Lipotes vexillifer, assembly GCF_000442215.2. NCBI lineage: Eukaryota > Metazoa > Chordata > Mammalia > Artiodactyla > Lipotidae > Lipotes > Lipotes vexillifer. The sequence goes on along the minus strand of NW_006796998.1, from coordinate 873,282 downwards.
TGTAGACATAAGTTTTCAACTCCTTTGTGTAAATACTAAGGTGTGCAATTGATGGATCATATGGTAATCGTATGTTTAAGTCTGTGAGATATTGCCAAACTGTCTTCCAAAGTGGCTGTACCATTTTTCATTCCCATCAGTAATGAATGAGAGTTCATGTTGTTCTACATCCTCACCAGGATTTGATGTTGTCAGTGTTCTTGGTTTTGACCATTCTAATAAGTGTGCAGTGCCATCTCATTGTTTTAATTTCCCTGAAGACATATGATGTGGAACATCTTTTCCCATGCTTCTCTGGCATCTGTATCTTCTCTGGCCAGGTTTGTTTGGCTCTTTTAGCCCATTTTTTAATTGGATTGTTTGCTTTCTTACTGAGTTTTTGAGTTCCTTGTATATTTTGGATGAGTCTTTTCATCAGATATGACTTTTTGTGAGTATTTTCTCTATCTGTGGCTTGTCCTTTAATTCTCTTGACAATGTCTTTTGCAGATTACATGTTTTCTATTTTAAGGAAGTCCAGCTTTCTATCCATCTCATGGATCATGCCTTTGGTGGTGTTTCTAAAAAGTCATCTCTGTGCCCAAGGTCCTCCAGATTTTGTTGTGTGCTATCTTCTAGAGTTTTATAGTTTTGCATTTACATTGAGGTCTGTAATCATTTTAAATTACTTTTTGTGATTTCATTTGATTTTTTGCATTTGATTTGCTAGGTTGTAATAGCCGATGTTTAAGCAAGTGTGAGCAACATCAAACCTGTGAGGCTAAAGCCTCTATTAACTATTTATAAAGTCTGCTACAAATATCCCAGTCTTATCCTAGCCATTCAGTCTGTAATTTATACATTAGGGGTCTCAAGACTTTAGGATGCTTGAGACATCCTGGCATACAGTTAATAATTCTCATTTATCTTATGTCACTGCATTTCAGAGTTGCAAGAAAGTAATTCCAGGGACATATTTCCCACTTGTCAGGGTACGAGTTCAGACCCTTTGAGTCTTTCCCTGAGAACCTCATGTAATATCTTATTGCTTAAAGCTCTTTTTAAAAAAGTAATGCTGATATGACTTGTCTTCAATTTCAGAGGCTTAAAGTTCTGCAAGCGCCTTATCTCAGCTACATATTTTTCTAACAGGTTACAAAAGAGGCATTTTCTTCACTTTCTAGAAATATATTCTGTAATATATTAGCTAAAGGTGTACATATATCCCCATATCCCCTCCCTCTTGTGTCTCCCTCCCACCCTCCCTATCCCACCCCTCTAGGTGGTCACAAAGCACTGAGCTGATCTCCCTTTGCTATGCAGCTGCTTCCCACTAGCTATCTATTTTACATTTGGTAGTGTATATATGTTAATGCCAATGAGTGAGATTACTTAAAAAACTTCAAACTCAAACTTTGTTCAACTGAACCAATATGCCAGCTAATAAATACTTATTTTGAAAAATACCACTTTAAAGTATTCTATTGAATTGGCTAAAACAAGTGTTGTTGTTCCATCCACAAAACAATGTTCATATAAATAAACAATGTGCTAGTGGAGGTGCAATTTGGTATCAGTGTTTTACATCATCCTACCAGTCTTTACATCTTTATTGGAGTATAATTGCTTTACAATAGTGTGTTACTTTCTGCTTTATAACAAAGTGAATCAGTTATACATATACATATGTTCCCATATCTCTTCCCTCTTGTGTCTCCCTCCCTCCCACCCTCCCTATACCACCCCTCCAGGCGGTCACAAAGCACTGAGCTGATCTCCCTGTGCTATGTGGCTGCTTCCCACTAGCTATCTACCTTACGTTTGGTAGTGTATATATGTCCATGCCTCTCTCTCGCTTTGTCACAGCTTACCCTTCCCCCTCCCCATATCCTCAAGTCCATTCTCTAGTAGGTCTGTGTCTTTATTCCTGTCTTACCCCTAGGTTCTTCATGACATTTTTTTCTCTTAAATTCCATATATATGTGTTAGCATACGGTATTTGTCTTTTTCTTTCTGACTTACTTCACTCTGTATGACAGACCCTAGGTCCATCCACCTCATTACAAATAGCTCAATTTCATTTCTTTTTATGGCTGAGTAATATTCCATTGTATATATGTGCCACATCTTCTTTATCCATTCATCCAATGATGGGCACTTAGGTTGTTTCCATCTCTGGGCTATTGTAAATAGAGCTGAAATGAACATTTTGGTACATGCTTCTTTTTGAATTATGGTTTTCTCAGGGTATATGCCCAGTAGTGGAATTGCTGGGTCATATGGTAGTTCTATTTGTAGTTTTTTAAGGAACCTCCATACAGTTCTCCATAGTGGCTGTACCAATTCACATTCCCACAAGCAGTGCAAGAGGGTTCCCTTTTCTCCACACCCTCTCCAGCATTTGTTTCTAGATTTTTTGATGATGGCCGTTCTGACTGGTGTGAGATGATATCTCATTGTAGTTTTGATTTGCATTTCTCTAATAATTAATGATGTTGAGCATTCTTTCATGTGTTTGTTGGCAGTCTGTATATCTTCTTTGGAGAAATGTCTGTTTAGGTCTTCTGCCCATTTTTGGATGGGGTTGTTTGTTTTTTATTGAGCTGCATGAGCTGCTTATAAATTTTGGAGATTAATCCTTTGTCATCCTACCAGTCTTTCACTTACTTGTCAACATTCAGTGATTCTCCCAGTGGATGCTGTGCTAAGCTCTGTTATTGTGGCTGGGGAGGATGAATATGGAAAGATAGAGGAAGAATATACATATAAAGAAACAAAACACATCTGCCCTAGAGATAGTTTTAGTCCATTTGGGAAGTATTTGCAATACACATGGAAATAACCTAGGAACATGTTCTGAATATAAACACTTCTCATTAAAATTCCAATTTTCTTTAGTAAAGAAGGAGAAGAAAACATATTTTATACTTTGATTTGGTTAGACATCAAACATTTTAAAAAGTTTAATATTTACTTATAATGCCATCTGGGGCTTCCCTGGTGGTGCAGTGGTTGAGAATATGCCTGCCAGTGCAGAGGACACGGGGTCAAGGCCTGGTCTGGGAAAATCCTACATGCCGCGGAGCAGCTGGGCCTGTGAGCCACAACTACTGAGCCTGTGCGTCTTGAGCATGTGCTCCGCAATGAGAAGCCGCAATAGTGAGAGGCCCATGCACCGCCATGAAAAGTGGCCCCCACTCGCCGAAACTAGAGAAAGACCTCGCACAGAAACAAAGACCCAACACAGCCAAAAATAAATAAATTTATTTTAAAAAATAATAATAATGCCATTTATAGGTCTCATTTTATGGGAGATTCTAATCATAATTGAAGAACTTAAGTTCGAGGTTAAAGGGTCAGAGATGCCAAGTTATTTGATCTCAGATCTAACATCTCAAAGCTCATGTTACTTTTACTATTTCCTGTTATATAGGAAAAAAGCCAAAAGTTTTTCTAAAATTTTTTAATCACATTGTGGTAAACCAAACAAAAATTATATTTTAATCTACATTTATACTGAAATATAAAACATTCCATTCAGTCTTTTACTAATGGCAATATGACCTAGGAAGGATTTATTGCAAATGAAAATGTATATTCAATGTACATGTGAAGACATTATTTAAAATCATGGCCAAATCACAAGGTTACATTCAGACAAATGTACTAGACTTAGACAAGAAGGCTTATTTAAGTAAAGTCAAAAATATAATAAGTCATTTTACAAAAAAGAAAAATCTCAAATTTTAGCAAATATTTATATAGGGCTACTCAATCAATGTACATCGTAGATAATGTTGATCATAAGAATGTCCTATTACTAAACAATTAAATATACATACTTTGAATCACTAAATATGTGCTTATTAAAAATAGCCTGTAATATCTTTGGGACATATTTCTGACAGAATATAATAATTAGCTCATTGTTTGGGTCAAGATATACTTCTTGTATATCTTTGGGACATATTTCTGACAGAATATAATAATTAGCTCATTGTTTGGGTCAAGATATACTTCTTGTATATATATATACTTCTTGTATTAAATTACAAGAATCACAAAAATATGATTTCTTTCAACCCCAAAATATTTCATAGACCTTTACTAAATAAAACTCTTCAACTAGTATGTAAAATCCAGGGAGGAAAGAATTAAAACTGGTTGACTTTCTTTTTTTTCCCATAGCATAGTCCAAGTTGTTTGCTTTTCCTTTAATGAATTATTTTGGAATTTAACTTAACTTATACTATTTTGGGTCTTTTTATTCCACAGATACCTAGTTGACTAATTTGATAGATCTATTTTGACTAAAGTCAATTCTAATGGTTTTCATCAAAATCAAAATCTTGATATAATGATTGATATAACCTTCAATAATTCACCTAAAAAATACTGCTTCAGCAGATACTACTTGCACGGAAAGGGTCATGAAACTCATATATTGTACGATTCAAATTCTTTGTTCTTTAGTAAAAATTTCAAGGTTTTAGGGGAATTAAGTTAGATAACCTCCTCTGGAGAGGAGGGCCATACATGTATTGTCTAATTAAAGAAACCAGTGCAAAAATCAAATGGGTAACCTGTCACAGTATAGGATTTTTTTTAAAATTTATTTATTTTTGGCTGTGTTGGGTCTTCGTTCCTGCGTGCAGGCTTTCCCTAGTTGCGGCGAGCAGGGGCTACTCTTTGTTGTGGTGCGCGGGCCTCTCATTGCAGTGGCTTTGCTTGTTGCAGAGCATGGGCTCTAGGCACGTGGGCTTCAGTAGCTGTGGCGCACGGGCTTGGTTGCTCCGCGGCATGTGGGATCTTCCCGGACCAGGGCTTGAACCCGTGTCCTCTTCATTGGCAGGCAGATTCTTAACCACAGTGCCACCAGGGAAGTCCCACAATATAGGATTTTTGAAATGACATCATTATTTTAACTATTCATTTATTTTATTTATTCCTGCTCTTATTTATTCATTTATTTTATTTATTCCAAAAAACTAGAAAAAAATATGAAAATAGATCTGGAACTTTCAGTTGAACAAACATTTATTGCTGTTTTGCCTTCAGGCTGTCAAGTTGCTTCATGACAGACATTTTACTTTTCAACCGATTTTGCCACGTGTAGATACAGTCTATGAATCTCCTTTGGTAATAGAATCTGTATGGATTTTAAATTGAAGGCTTTTACTTCAAGGAAAAGAAGAACATTTTAAGCAGTAAATAAATAATGCAAAGCATCACAGAGAAAAATCACCTCTGATTTGGTTTCTATACATTAGATGCTGATCTTTATGTTAAAGCAGAAACAGAAATCATGAAAGAGACTATTTCTAAGAAGTAATAAAACCCAGAAAATCAACTTTGATTTATTCATTCTTTTGACTTCTTGATTGGCAAATTGTTTTTCTGTTCATGTTTTGTTTTTTTAAAGTTGTAAAAGTCAAACAATAGAAAATAATCCAGATATTACATTACCTGATTATTAAAATGAACTAGAATTATGTAAAATAGACTTACCTTTATTAGAAAGGTTAAGGCACTTTTGTGTTTATGTGAACTAGGTGAATACTTGACTAACCTGATAGCCTATACGTACTTTCTGTTTTAATGAACATAATCTGAATGGAATCTCAGTAGTACAATTCCCTGTGAAAGCAGAGAAGGAAAAAAATGTTCCAATAAATGACATTCTACTATTGGCAAATTGAAACAGATTGCATAGACTTTTGGAAGCTTACTTCCATTTATTTGATTATTACATAGTAAGTTAAAGCAAATTAAAGAAAAATATACTTCACAGGCCTAACAAACTATGCACAAATTTGGCAGTGACATCAGTTGCTGGTACAGAAAGTTTATTTACTTTAAAATACAATAGTCATGTCTGTATTCACGGAAATAGTATATAAGGCACCCAGTGCTAAAACAGAAGTTATAATTTTTTTCCCTTAATTCTCCTTATGAATGGATTTAGGCTTTGGATTACTTATTTAAGCCATCTCAAATTCATTGCTTTTATTTAACTTGCACAGATTTTATAAACATATTATTGAAGAAATATAGAAGCCAGTAGGAACAGAAATATTGAGTGTAAATGTCAAATTCTTAGAGGCTTCCAAATGTATTTCACTGTGGAAATCAAGCTGTCTCTCATTTTCAGATTGTTCTCCTTCATTATATTATCGGCTGCCTATTACTATTACTTAGCCATATTGAATTTTACATTATTTAGAGTGGAATTTATATCACATTAATTTTTATATTCCTGTTCTCACACATCAGTAATAACATACAGAGTAGAATGCTTTATATACCAGAAGTTCCTAATCAAGGTATATTATGTAGAGGTGAATTTCAACATAAATGAACATGTCAAATTTTATTTTAGCCTTCAAGTTGAAAAAAAACTGTTCTTTGTAACATAGATCCGGTGAAAAGGGGTAACATAAAATATATGATGACAATAATTTAATATCAAATATATGACAATTTCTGCTCCCCATTTATGTTCCAAAGGGTTAAGATCAGTATATAGAAAAAGTCTCGTTCTTAGGCCACTTTGTTGCATCAGGGATTTTGTACAAGATTTCTTTTTCCTTTTTCCTGCATGGAACAAACTTTCCAAACCTACTTATTCATCTAAAAAACTCTTATTCACCATTCAGTTTTTGACTTACTGCTTTTCCCTAAGAATTCTTTCTTGATTTTTGAATTTGGGCAGGGCCCCTTCTCTATTTCATTTGTCATAATATGTAACTCACTGAATTGTAATTACTTAGGATTAGTGGCTTTATTTATTTTATTTTTAAATTTATTTTTGGCTGCATTGGGTCTTCATTGCTGCTCATGGGCTTTCTCTAGTTGCAGCAAGTCGGGCCTACTCTTCGTTGCAGTGCATTGGCTTCTCGTTGTGGTGGCTTCTCTTGTTGTGGATCATGGGCTCTAGGCGCGCAGGCTTCAGTAACTGTGGCACGCAGGCTCAGTAGTTGTGGCATGCAGGCTCAGTAGTTGTGGCTTGTGGGCTCTAGAGCGCAGGCTCAGTAGTTGTGGCACACAGGCTTAGTTGCTCCCCGCAGCATGTGGGATCTTCCCGGACTAGGGCTTGAACCCTTGTCCCCTGCACTGGCAGGCAGCTTCTTAACCACTGTGCCACCAGGGAAGTCCAGGATTAGTGGCTTTATACATAAAAGGATTGGAAAAAAAATTTTTTTTTCTCTCTCTCTCTCCTAAAATAAAGGCACCTATGATTCAAAAGTTCTGATATGTGGCTCAGGCTTGTGTAATTAGCAAGAGCCTCCTCAGGCAATTCCAGTGTGGCTCTGGCTGAGGACCACTGCTGTAGATAAGCCCTTTGTAGAAGGGACTCTGAAACATTCAGTTTTATCTTTTAAGTAACACAATATTTGGCATACAAGTACTCAATCAGTTAACTGAAGAATGAATGCGCTATTGATTTCTTACCATGTATTTTGTAGTCAGTCACTTTAATGTTCTTCCAGAGGCAGTCATTGTTTCAGTTTTTTAAAATACTCTTTTCCTATTTCATTTTATTATAAAATTACACTAAGAATTCCAGAACAAAGTTAAATGGTATAAGCCTACATTTTTGTCTTGTTTATTTTTTCATCTACTTTCAAGTATTATATTTTTTCAGTTTTATTGAGATATAGTTGACATATAACATTGTATAAGTATCAAGTATACAGTGATGACTTGCTATATATATATATATATATATATATATATACTGCAAAATGATTACCACAATAAAGATAGTTAACACATCCATCACCTCTTAGAGTTAACATTTCTTTCTTTTTTTGGTGGTGAGACCTCTTAAGATTTACTACTCTTAACAACTTTCAGGTATATGATAAGTATTGTTAACTATGGTCACCATGCTATGTTATGTTCCCCTAGAACTTATTCATCTTATAACTGGAAATTTGTACCCTTTGACCACCTGTACCCTATTTTCCCCCACCACCTAGCTTCTGACAACCAAACTTACTCTGTTTCCATAAGTTCAGTTTTGCTCAGATTCTACATATAAGTAATATCATACAGTATTTGTCTTTCTCTCTCTGACTACTCTCACCTAACATAATGTACTCAAGGTTCATCCATGTTGTCACAAATGACAGGGTTTTTCTTATGTCTGAATAATACTTTATTATATAATCTTGTTTTCTTTATCCATTTATTCATTGAAGGACACTTAGATTGTTTCCATGTCTTGGTTATTGTGAACAGTTCTGCAGTGAACATGGGGTGAGGGGTGCAGATAATTCTTCAAGACTGTGCTTTTTGATAATAGCCATCCTAACAAGTGTGAAGTTATAGCTCATTATGGTTTGGGTTAGCATTTCCCTGATGATTAGTGAGGTTGATTACCTTTTCATATACTTATGTTTCTGGTGTCATAAACAAAAAAAATCATTGCCAAGACCAATGTCAAAGAGCTTTTTCCATATGTATAAGTTTAGCTACCCCTGCTTTCTTTTGGTTATTATTTGCCAGAAACATCTTTTTCTATCCCTTTATGCTCAGTCTGTGTGTGTCCTTAAAGGTAATGTGAGTATATTGTGGGACCTTGTTTTTTATTCTTTCAGCTATTCTGTCTTTTTAATGGATACTTTAATCCATTTACCTTTAAACTGATTATTTATAGGTAAGGACTTACTAGTATTGAGATTCTGTTGTTTTCTGACTGTTTTGTAGGTCCTTTGTTCCTTGCTTCCTCTCTTGCTGTCTTCCTTTGTGATTTGAAAACTTCTTGAGGCATATTCTTTGAGTCCTTGATCATAATCTTTTGTGTATCTACTACAGGTGTTTCCTTTGTGGTTACCATGAGCCTTACATAGGATGTTTTAAATTTGTACTTTTACTTTTCCCCTTCCTCAGATTTTAGGTGATTGATATTACAAGTTACATCTTTTTATAGTGTGCATCCACAACCAAATTATTACAGTTTTTAATGTATTAGTTAACTTTTAAACTATAGTTGTGATTTGTGTACCACCATAACAATATTAGAGAATCTAACTTTGAATATATATTTATATTTACCAGTGTCAACTGAAGAAAGTTCACATGAGAGTTGTAAGTTAAGTTTTATTTGGAGCAAAATGAGGACTGTAGCCTGAGAGACAGCATCTTGGATAACTCGGAGGTACCGGCTTCAAAGAGGTTGGAGGAAAGGTCAGTATTATATATGATTTTAGGGATACGTGCAGTCAAGCATATATTTTGGTAGAGGCTTGCTGGGCCACAAAGAGCAGATGTCACCATTAATGGTTTTAATGCTTTTCTAGATATGAGGAGATGTAAGAATTAGGCTTATAAAATATTCTTCTGAAAATTTCTAACTATCTGAAGCTCTGTACTGCCAGTTTATCCCAGAGCACAGAGTGCCTCATTCCTGATCTCCACCCTGAATTCCTTTCAGGGTGTGTTGAAGGTCAACAGCTATAGTAACTAGTGTCTTAATCCTTGTAGAGGCAGATGGCAAGTGCCAATTTTTTAGTTGGCACCAGTGAGTATATTTATGTGTTTCCTTTGGTGGTTTCCTGCTGACCCAGTTCCAGTGATCCTGGTATCTTTGCATTGGTAACTGTGCATTTGAGTAAGCAGTCTCCTCTTCCAGGCTTTACAGGTTTGATTCTGCAGGGAAAGACCATCACCAGTCAGATCAGCTTGGGGGACTGGAGGGCTCAGCTGGTAGCATTGGCAGGCAGGAAGGCAGGCCTTGCTATTGGGGTTTCTGGTTGGACAACACCACTGTCTTCGTTCTGACTTGGGAGAGGGTTACTGCTGGCTAGGTTCTGCAGTTGGATGAGTTTGCTGGGCTTCGAGTTCAAGTGAGACCACAGGATGGGCTTTCTGCTTGGCAGGGCTGCAGACTATGCTCCAAGGTCAGGTAGGGCCACTAGGTGTGCTCTGCAATGGCTCTTGGTTGGGTGGGGCCTCAGGACGTGCTCCCAGCTGGACTCAGTGCTCCTGACTGGACTCAGTTTTCAGACAAGGCCACATCAGAGCTTTGTTGTTGGTCAGAGACTCATGATGTGCTATGTAATCTGGTGGGGCCACAGGTTGTGTGCTGAAGTTGTGCAGGGATGGAGACTGGGCTTCCTGATCAGGTAGGCTGCTGGTTGTGTTCTGCTGTGGGGTAAGGTCACTGGCCTGGCTTTCTAGTGGGTGGGGCATCCTTTATCCTGCTATTGGGTGGGGCTAAAGATGGTGGTCAGTGGTTGGGCAGGGTCAATGGCTGGGCTTCCTGCTTGGGCTAGGCCTCAGGCTGTTTAACAATCAGTCAGGGCCATAGGCTGGGCTCAGAGGTTGCCTAGGTTCACTCTTCAGACACCCTGGTTCTCTGAGGCCAGAGGCTATGCTTGATAGTTGGGCAAGACTGTTGGCTTGGCTCCTTGTCTGACTGTCAACTAGGTTCCCTGGCCAGATAGAGACACAGGCTTGGTTTTGCAGAGCTGCTGGCTGGGCTCTCTGCCACTGTTACCAGGAATGCAATTCACCAGGATCTGAGCACTGGTTAATACAAGGAAGGCCCTCTCCCCTTCATTGTCTATTGCATACCCAGTGATTGAGCCCTACAGACCCTCCCACCCCCAGTGATCCCTGTGAGGTGAGACCCCAGTGGGCCTCTTAGGAAGCATCCTAAGAGGATGCTTGATATTGGGGAGCTGGATATCCATGTCAAGCTGTTTTTCCACTGGAGAAAGCCCTCTTTGTGCAGTCTTGTGCTGGCCTGGGAGAGGCATGATGTGGTCAAAATGAAACTGTT
>NW_006796998.1:794620-862504 GCF_000442215.2 Lipotes vexillifer | reverse complement strand
TTTCCCTTCTAATGCTGTCCTTCTCAGTCAAGGGGGTGCTTTAGCCTGACCTCCAGGTTCTGGGATTTTCACAATGGTGTCTTGTCTGTGGATAGTTGCTATTTGGTCTGCTGAGGAAGACTGAAGCGGGGAATAACCTATGCCACCATCTTGATACATAACTCCTTCTCTTGTTTCTTACTTGTTTGGAATGTAGTGTGTCACCATTAAGTATCACATGACATTGACAGTCATTTGGAGATTTATATTAACTATTTTAATCTTTCTAGTCTTATTTTACTAAGGGTTTCTTAAAAATAAAGATTGGATGTTGTATTTTACCAGGTGTCTTTTTATAAACTCCCTACATCTATGTACATAGGTAACTCCTTTCTCATTTTCATGTATTATGATAATGTGTACTGAAAAAATCCCCACACTGGAAGGAAAATGTTAGTAGCTGGCTCTGTGGCTTCTCCTATAGGCTCATAAATACCTGATGGCTTAGCTCCTAGGCAGATTATTTTTGCATCATTAACTTAAGGAATCTATACAAAACAATAGAGCCACTATAAATGGGAATCAGATCAAGAACTATCAATATGTGCCAGACCAACAACCAGTACTTCATCACTGATATTATTTATTGAATAGCTGGTAACCAGTATTGATGAGCTGTAATGGCACTGTAGAATATAAGATAGTCATTACTCTTAAGGGGCTCTGTGACTAGCAGTGTATAATGGGTGCATGGAAATTACAACTTCCCTGCACTTGGATGAACAGCTTTACAATGGTGTGTTAGTTTCTGCTTTATAACAGAGTGAGTCAGTTATACATATATATATGTTCCCATATCTCTTCCCTCTTTGTCTCCCTCCCTCCCACCCTCCCTATCCCACCCCTCCAGACAGCCACAAAGAACCGAGCCGGTTTCCCTGTGCCATGCGGCTGCTTCCCACTGGCTATCTACCTTACGTTTGTTAGTATATATATGTCCATGTCTCTCTCTCGCCCTAACACACCTCACCCTTCCCCCTCCCCATATCCTCAAGTCTGTTCTCCAGTAGGTCTCTGTCTTTATTCCTGTTTTACCCCTAGGTTCTTCATAACATTTTTTTTTCTTAAATTCCATATATATGTGTTAGCATACGGTATTTGTCCTTCTCTTTCTGACTTACTTCACTCTGTATGACAGACTCTAGATCTATCCACCTCATTACAAATAGCTCAATTTCGTTTCTTTTTATGGCTGAGTAATATTCCATTGTATATATGTGCCACATCTTCTTTATCCATTCATCCGACGACGGGCACTTAGGTTGTTTCCATCTCCGGGCTATTGTAAATAGAGCTGCAATGAACATTTTGGTACATGACTCTTTCTGAATTCTGGTTTCCTCAGGGTATATACCTAGTAGTGGGATTGCTGGGTCATATGGTAGTTCTATTTGTAGTTTTTTAAGGAACCTCCATACTGTTCTCCATAGTGGCTGAACCAATTCACATTCCCACCAGCAGTGCAAGAGTGTTCCCTTTTCTCCACACCCTCTCCAGCATTTATTGTTTCTAGATTTTTTGATGATGGCCATTCTGACTGGTGTGAGATGATATCTCATTGTAGTTTTGATTTGCATTTCTCTAATGATTAATGATGTTGAGCATTCTTTCATGTGTTTGTTGGCAGTCTGTATATCTTCTTTGGAGAAATGTCTATTTAGGTCTTCTGCCCATTTTTGGATTGGGTTGTTTATTTTTTTGTTATTGAGCTGCATGAGCTGCCTGTAAATTTTAGAGATTAATCCTTTGTCAGTTGATTCATTTGCAAATATTTTCTCCCATTCTGAGGGCTGTCTTTTGGTCTTGTTTATGGTTTCCTTTGCTGTGCAAAAGCTTTGAAGTTTCATTAGGTCCCATTTGTTTATTTTTGTTTTTATCTCCATTACTCTAGGAGATGGGTCAAGAAGGATCTTGCTGTGATTTATGTCATAGAGTGTTCTGCCTATGTTTTCCTCTAAGAGTTTGATAGTTTCTGGCCTTACATTTAGGTCTTTAATCCATTTTGAGCTTATTTTTGTGTATGGTGTTAGGGAGTGATCTAATCTCATACTTTTACATGTACCTGTCCAATTTTCCCAGCCCAGCACCACTTATTGAAGAGGCTGTCCTTTCTCCACATTCCTGCCTCCTTTATCAAAGATAAAGTGACTGTATGTGTGTGGGTTTATCTCTGGGCTTTCTATCCTGTTCCATTGATCTGTATTTCTGTTTTTGTGCCACTACCATACTGTCTTGATTACTGTAGCTTTGTAGTATAGTCTGAAGTCAGGGAGCCTGATTCCTCCAGCTCCGTTTTTCTTTCTCAAGATTTCTTTGGCTATTCGGGGTCTTTTGTGTTTCCATACAAATTGTGAAATTTTTTGTTCTAATTCTGTGAAAAGTGACAGTGGTACTTTGATAGGGATTGCATTGAATCTGTAGATTGCTTTGGATAGTAGAGTCATTTTCACAATGTTGATTCTTCCAATCCAAGAACATGGTGTATCTCTCCATCTATTTGTGTCATCTTTAATTTGTTTCATCAGTGTCTTATAATTTTCTGCATACAGGTCTTTTGTCTCCTTAGGTAGGTTTATCCCTAGATATTTTATTCTTTTTGTTGCAATGGTAAATGGGAGTGTTTTCTTGATTTCACTTTCAGACTTTTCATCCTTAGTGTATAGGAATGCCAGAGATTTCTGTGCATTAATTTTGTATCCTGCTACTTTACCAAATTCATTGATTAGCTCTAGTAGTTTTCTGGTAGCACATTTAGGATTCTCTATGTATAGTATCATATCATCTGCAAATAGTGACAGCTTTGCTTCTTCTTTTCCGATTTGGATTCCTTTTATTTCCTTTTCTTCTCTGCTTGCTGTGGCTAAAGCTTCCAAAACTATGTTGAATAAGAGTGGTGAGAGTGGGCAACCTTGTCTTGTTCCTGACCTTAGTGGAAATGCTTTCAGTTTTTCCCCATTGAGGATGATGTTGGCTGTGGGCTTGTCATTTATGGCCTTTATTATATTGAGGAAAGTTCCCTCTACAACTACTTTCTGCAGGGTTTTTATCATAAATGGGTGTTGAATTTTGTCAAACGCTTTCTCTGCATCTATTGAGATGATCATATGGTTTTTCTCCTTCAGTTTGTTAATATGGTGTATCATGTTGATTGATTTGCGTATATTGAAGAATCCTTGCATTCCTGGAATAAACCCCATTTGATCATGGTGTATGATCCTTTTAATGTGCTGTTGGATTCTGTTTGCTAGTATTTTGTTGAGGATTTTTGCATCTATGTTCATCAGTGATATTGGCCTGTAGTTTTCTTTCTTTGTGACATCCTTGTCTGGTTTTGGAATCAGGGTGATGGTGGCCTCATAGAATGAGTTTGGGAGTGTTCCTCCCTCTGCTACATTTTGGAAGAGTTTGAGAAGGCTAGGTGTTAGCTCTTCTCTAAATGTTTAACAGAATTTGCCTGTGAAGCCATCTGGTCCTGAGCTTTTGTTTGTTGGAAGATTTTTAATCACAGTTTCAATTTCAGTGTTTGTGATTGGTCTGTTCATATTTTCTATTTCTTCCTGATTCAGTCTTGGCAGGTTTTGCCCTTCTAAGAATTTGTCTATTTCTTCCAGGTTGTCCATTTTATTGGCATAGAGTTGCTTATAGTAATCTCTCATGATCTTTTGTATTTCTGCAGTGTCAGTTGTTACTTCTCCTTTTTCGTTTCTAATTCTATTGATTTGAGTCTTCTCCCTTTTTTTCTTGCTGAGTCTGGCTAATGGTTTATCTATTTTGTTTATCTTCTCAAAGAACCAGCTTTTAGTTTTATTGATCTTTGCTATTGTTTCCTTCCTTTCTTTTTCATTTATTTCTGATCTGATTTTTATGATTTCTTTCCTTCTGCTAACTTTGGGTTTTTTTTTGTTCTTCTTTCTCTAATTGCTTGAGGTGCAAGGTTAGGTTGTTTATTCGAGATGTTTCCTGCTTCTTAAGGTGGGCTTATATTGCTATAAACTTCCCTCTTAGAACTGCTTTTGCTGCATCCCATAGATTTTGAGTCGTCATGTCTCCATTGTCATTTGTTTCTAGGTATTTTTTGATTTCCTCTTTGATTTCTTCAGTGATCACTTCGTTATTAAGTAGTGTATTGTCTAGCCTCCATGTGTTTGTATTTTTTACAGATCTTTTCCTGTAATTGATATCTAGTCTCATAGTGTTGTGGTTGGAAAAGATACTTGATACAATTTCAATTTTCTTTAATTTACCAAGGCTTGATTTGTGACCCAAGATATGATCTATCCTAGAGAATGTTCCATGAGCACTAGAGAAAAATGTGTATGTATTCTGTCATTTTTGGATAGAATGTCCTATAAATATCAATTAAGTCCATCTTGTTTAATGTATCATTTAAAGCTTGGGTTTCCTTATTTATTTTCATTTTGGATGATCTGTCCATTCCCTGCACTTGGATGAACATGTGTGTCTTAAGCGTGAAATTATTTGGGGACATAAGAAGCTGCGCCTGAGAGTCATAGGAGCTTCACTTTCATGTTGCTCTAAGTGCTACGTTGTTACCCTTTTTTTTTTTTTACATTTTAAATATATACAGTTATATTTGCCAAAAGAAATGATTCAATTGTACCTTCTATATTCTAATCTATTTTTTAATTTTAATACACATTTTAATTGTTATACTCCATTTACAGTTATTAGCAAATATTGGCTATATTCCCCATGTTGTGCAATACATCCTTGTGGCCTATCTTACACCCAATAGTTTGTTCCTCCCAATTACTCACCCTTATGTTGCTTCCCCCTTCCCTCTCCCCACTGGTAACTACCAGTTTGTCCTCTATATTTGTGAGTCTGCTTTTTTTTCATTATATTCACTAGTTTTTTCTTTTTTTTTAAATTCCACATAAAATTGATATCATACAGCATTTGTCTTTCTCTGTCTTACTTCACTTACCTTAATGCCTTCCAAGTCCATCCATGTTGCTGAAAATGACAAAATTTCATTCTTTTTTTTATGGCTGAGTAGTATTCTGTTGTGTGTGTGTGTGAGTGTGTGTGTGTGTGTGTGTGTGTGTGTGTGTATACACACACCAATTGTTTATCTATTGATCTATTGAAGGACACTTAGGTTGCTTCCATATATTGGCAATAGTAAATCATACTGCTGTGAACGGTAGGGTGCATCTATCTTTTCAAATTAGTGCTTTTGTTTTTTTCAGGTATGTCCCAAGGGTGGTACTTCTGGGTTACATGGTATTCCTAATTTTAGTTTTTTTGAGAAACCTCCATCCATAGTGTTTTCCACAGTGGCTACACCAATATACATTCCCACCAACAGTGGACAAAGGTCCCCTTTTCTCCACATCCTTTCCAGCGTTTGTTATTAGCGTTCTTTTTGATGATAGCCATTCTGAGAGGTGTGAGGCCATATCTCATTGTGGTTTTGATTTGAATTTCCCTGATGACTAGTGATGTTGAACATCTTTTCATGTGCCTGTTGGCCATCTACATTTCCTCTTTGGAAAAAATGTCTATTCAGTCCTTCTGCTCATTATTTGATTGGATTTTTTTTTTTTTTGATGATGAGATGTATGAGCTATTTATATATGTTGGATATCAACCCTGTATTGGTCCTATTATTTGCAAATATTTTCTCCCATTCAATAGGTTGTCTTTTCATTTTGTCAGTGGTTTCCTTTGGTATGCAAAAGCTTTGAATTAGATTCCATTTGTTTATGTTTGTTTTCATTTCCATTTTTCTAGGAGACAGATCCAAAAATCTATTGCTGTGACTTATGGCAAAGAGTGTTCTACTTATGATTTACTCTAAGAGTTTTATAGTATCTGGCCTTACATTTAAGTCTTCAATCTATTTTGAGTTTACTTTTGTATATGGTATCACAGAATGTTCTAATTTCATTCTTTTACATGTAGCTGTTTTTTATTTTTTTACATGTTGTTTTCCCAGCACCACTATCAAGAAGACTGTCTTTTCTCCATTGTATATTCTCTCCTCTTTTGTCATAGATTAATTGTCCATGGGTGTGTGGATTTATTTCTGGGTTCTCTATCTTGTTCCATTGATTTATGTGTCTGTTTTTGTGCCAGTACCACACCGTTTTGATTGCTGTAGCTTTGTAGTGTAGTCTGAAGTCAGGGAGCATTATTCCTCCACCTCTGTTCTTAACATTGTTTTGCCTATTCAGGGACTTTTGTGTTTCCATACAAATTTTAAAATTACTTGTTCTAGTTCTGTGAAAAATGCCATTGTAATTTTAATAGGGATTGCATTGAATCTTTATATTGCCTTGGGTAGTATGGTCATTTTAACAATATTGATTCTTCTAATCCATGAACATGGTATATCTTTCGATCTGTTTGTCATCTTCAATTTCTTTCATCAGTGTCTTATGGCTTTCTGAGTACAGACCTTTCACCTCTTTAGGTAGGTTTATTCCATTTATTCCTAGTTATTCTTTTTCATAAGATGGTAAATTGGATTGTTTCCTTAATTTCTGTTTCCTTAATTTCTGTTTCTGATAGTTCATTGTTAGTGTATAGAAATGCTACATATTTCTGTATATTAATTTTGTATCTTGCAGCTTAACTGAATTTATCAATAAGCCCTAGTAGTTTTCTGGTGGTATCTTTAGGATTTTCTATGTTTAGTGTCTTGTCATCTGCAGACAGTGACAGTTTTACTTCATCCTTTCCAGTTTGGACTCCTTTTATTTATTTTTCTTCTGATTACTGTGGCTAGGACTTCCAAAATTATGTTGATTAAAAGTGGCAAGAGTGGACATCCTTGTCTTGTTCTTGATCTTAGAGGAAATGCTTTCAGCTTTTCACCACTGAGTATGATGTTAGCTGTGGGTTTGTCATATGTGGCCTTTATTATGTTGAGGTAAGTTTCCTCTATTCCCATTTTCTGGAGAGTTTTTATCATAAATGGATGTTGAATTTTGTCAAAGGCTTTTTATGAAACTGTTGAGATGATCACATGGTTTTTAATCATCAATTTGTCAATATGATGTATGACATCAGTTGGTTTGTGGATACTGAAAAATCCTTGCATCCCTGGGTTAAATCCCACTTGATCATTTTGTATGATCCTTCGAATGTATTGTTGGATTTGGTTTGCTAATATTTTGTTGAGTATTTTTGTATCTGTATTCATCAGTGATATTGACCTGTAATTTTATTGTGATATCTTTGTCTCATTTTGGTATCAGGTTGATGCTTGCCTCATAGAATGAGTTCAGAAGTGTTCCTTCCTCTGCAAATTTTTTGGAATACTTTCAGAAGGATAGGTTTTAACTCTTCTCTATATGTTAGGTAGAATTTTCCTGTGAAGCCATCTGGTCCTGGACTTTCATTTGTTGGGGGTTTTAAAACTACTGATTCAATTTTAGTACTGGTAATTTGTCTGTTCATATTTTCTATTTCTTCCTGGTTCAGTCTTGGAAGGTTGTACTTTTCTAAGAATTTGTCCATTTCTTCTAGGTTGTCCATTTTATTGGCATATAGTTGCTTGTAATAATCTCTTATGATCATTTGGATTTCTGTGGTGTCTATTGTAATATCTCCTTTTTCATTTTTGATCTTACTGATTTGAGCCCTCTTTTTTTCTTGATGAATATGGTTAAAGGTTTATCAATTTTGCTTATTTTTTCAAAGAACCATATTGTAGGTTCATGGATCTTTTCTATTTTTTTTTTTTTAGTGTCTATTTTATTTACTTCTGCTCTGATCTCTGCTCTTTTTTTTTTTTTTTAATTCTACTAACTTTGGGTTTTGTTTGTTCTTTTTCTAGTTCCTTTAGGTGTATTAGGTTGTTTATTTGAGGTTTGTCTTGTTTCCTGAGGTAAGCTTTCATTTCTATAAACTTCTCTCTTAGAATTGATTTTGCTGTGTCCCAGAGGTTTTGGATTGTTGTGTTCTCATTTTCATTTGTCTCTAGGTATTTTTTAATTTCCTCTTTGATTTCTTCAGTGATCCATGGGTTGTTGAGTAGCATATTGTTTAGCCTCCATGTGTTTGTGTTTTTGCCACTTTTTTCTTGTAGTTGATTTCTGGTCTCATAGTGCTATTTAGAAAGGATGCTTGATATGATATCAGTTTTCTTAAATTTACTGAGGCTTTTTTTGTGGCCTAGCATGTGATCTATCTTAGAGAATGTTCCATGTGTACTTGAAAAGAATGTGTTACCTGTCATTACCCATCTTATATTCTTAATTAAGGCTAGATAAATTTGGTGTTATTTGAAATGTACTATGTCTTATGAGTTTCACTGTCAGTTTGAATGCAAGGTTACCACTGCTGATTGAACAGAGTGTGCTAACATAGAAACATCTTTATATCCTGAACTAAACCTACTTGGACATGGTGTATTAGTCTTAAAATATACTGTCAATTTTATCCCATAGGATAAATTTATAATTTATAATTACTTATAATTACTATAATTTACTTAGAAATTTTACAATTATATTTCAGAAATAGTCTTTATATATATATATATATTTTTTTTTCCTTTTCTACCACATTCCAGTTCAAGTATTGCAATAGCTTAAAAAAAAGTTTTCCAATTTTAGATGTATTTATAATTTCTATTTCTTTTCTGTTTCTATTACTTCTATATACATTAATTTCTCATATTTTGATTTACATTTTTTTCCTAAATATCTAAAGTGAAGTAGTCATTTCTTTCAGTTACGGCCTCAAATCATAGATAGGAGCATATGGACATGCACGCACATGGGTATGCATGCGCACACACACACACACACACACACACACGTTTTCAATACTAAAATTCAATTTGAAGTATATCACCTACTCACACAATTGCAGGCCAAGGTAAAGTGAGTCTCATCGCACATTAAGATAACTAAAGACAAACATCTTATCATTGTGTTAATAAGCCTTCTGGTTTTGAACTAATGTCTTGGTAATGTCTGCCTGGGTCATGTACACTAGTAAAACGAAAACTCAAGACTTCTGTATCTAGATATGATAGAGTGCTGGACTTTCATTCATGCTTTAAATAACTAGGAAACCAGACAAAATACATAAAGCAACTCTTTTCATATACTGGATAACTAGCAGGACCAGAGTGTGATCAATAAAGAAAGGATAAACAAATAAGTTCATGCAGTGACAGCTGCTGGTTTCTGCTTATGAAAGACATAAAAATAAATAAAAAAGAATATCTAGAAATGAGAAATACAATAACTGAAATAAAAATTTTTCTAGATGAAATAAACCAGATTACAGTAAGCATCTGCAGAATAAAAGATCAGTGAACCTGAGCACATAGCAATAGAAACTATCCAAATTGAAGCATAGATTAAATACTGAAGAAATAGACTCAGTGACTTGTGGGATAATATCAAACTATCTAAGTTCCATGTAACATTTAAGACATTATATAGAAACTAGGCAAATAAGGCTATGAAATGACATCCTAGACACATAAGAAAGAAAAGTAACATGCATATATACCATAAATTTTTAATGGAAAAATTTGCCAAGTTACTAAATTTTCATGGTGTAAATAGTAATGTGAGGAGGAGGACTGAGTGAGGAAAAAAGATTCTACAAGTGAAGGGAATCTGTATAGAATAATATTCTTAATATATATAATTTGATAATAAAAATAGGCAAAAAACAGTTGAAATATGGATTATTACTAGTTCATCCCACTTATTTGCATTCCAGAGGAAAGAGTAGTATTTAAATATAGAGCTATGAGCTCAATCATGTATCATATGAAATTATTAATTTTTAATAGCTCAGAGGTGATAGTTAATACATGATTGGAAATAATTCTTCAGTCTAAATAAGACATTAAAAATCTTACATATTTTCCCACCTTTCTCTGGCTGCCTTAGATCTGGCCTAAATGTTGCATTTTCACTAAGTTCAAAGGAATTCCTGTTCTAAGGTCACATATAAAGAAGCATAATACCTACCATGCATTATATTTAGAGATATACATTTTTAATATTTTCCATAGTTTTTTGTTTTTGGAAATATATATATAGCCCAGAAAGTTTACTGTAACAAAATATTTTCCAACTAGTATCCATTTTAAAATCTGATCAAGGCAGATCCAGGTTTTATGGTGCCTAAAGCTTACACAATTTTGGGGAGGGGGCGAAGGATACAAAAGGAAAAGGATAAAAACTATGAATAACATTAGATATGGAAGTCAATGTTTACTTTGTGTGAGATTGGCACCAAATTACAATTTTGAAAAAGCTGATAACACCATCATAAAATCCATAAATAGGTACATTTTTTCTAATTATATAAACATGTGGTATGTTTACCTAAAATTTTCACTTCACACTATTTGCCTCCACATCTCTGCAAATGGTACTATCTCGTTCCTTTTTATGGCTGAGTAATATTCCATTGTATATAGGTACCACATCTTCTTTATCCATTCTGTCAGTGGACATTTAGGTTGCTTCCATATCCTGGCTATTGTAAATAGTGCTGCAGTGAACATCGGAGTGCATGCATACTTTTGAATTCTGGTTTTCTCTAGATATATGCCTAGGAGTGAGATTGCTGAGTCATGTGGTTTCTCTATTTTTAGTTTTTTAAGGAACCTCCCTACTGTTCTCCATAGTGCCTGTACCAATCTACATTCACACAAACAGTGTAGGAGGGTTCCCTTTTCTCCACACCCTCTCCAACATTTATTGTTTGTAGATTTTTTGATGATGACCATTCTGACTGGTGTGAGGTGATACCTCATTGTAGTTTTGATTTGTATTTCTTTAATAATTAGTGATGTTGAGCATCTTTTCATGTATTTGTTGGCCATCTGTATGTCTTCTTTGGAGAAATGTCTATTCAGGTCTTCTGCCCATTTTTTGACTGGGTGGTTTGTTTTCTGATATTGAGCTGCATGAGCAGTTTGTATATCTTGGAAATTAATTCCTTGTCAGTTGCTTCATTTGCAAATATTTTCTCCCAATCTGAAGGCTGTCTTTTCATTTTGTTTATAGTTTCCTTTGCTGTGCAAAAGTTTTTAAGTTTAATTAGGTCCCATTTGTTTATTTTTGTTTTTATTTTCATTACTCTAGGTGGTGGATTTAAAAATATTTTGCTGTGATTTATGTCAAAAAGTGTTCTGCCTATATTTTCTGCCAAGAGTTTTATAGTGTCTGGCCTTATATTTAGGTCTTTAATCCATTTTGAGTTTTTTTTGTGTAGGGTGTTAGGGAGTGTTCTAGTTTCATTCTTCTACATTTAGCTGTCCAGTTTTCCCAGCACCACTTATTGAAGAGGCTGTCTTTTCTCCATTGTATATCTTGCCTCCTTTGTCATAGATTAGTTGACCATAGATGCATGTGTTTATCTCTGGGCTTTCTATCCTGTTCCATTAATCTATATTTCTGTTTTTGTGCCAGTAGCATATTGTTGTGATTACTGTAGCTTTGTAGTATAGTCTGAGGTCCAGGAGCCTGACTCCTCCAGCTCCATTCTTCTTTCTCAAGATTGCTTTCACCATTTCAGGGTCTTTTGTGTTTCCATACAAAGTGTAAAATTTTTTGTTCTAATTCTGTGAAAAATGCCTTTGGTAATTTGATAGGGATTGCACTGAATCTGTAAGTTGCTTTGGGTAGTATAGTTATTTTCACAATATTGATTCTTCCAATCCAAGAACATGGTATATCTCTCCATCAGTTTGTATCATCTTTGATTTCAGAGTACAGGTCTTTTGCCTCCTTAGGTAGGTTTATTCTTAGGTATTTTATTCTTTTTGGTGTGATGGTAACTGGGATTGGTTCTTTAATCTCTCTTTCTGATCTTTCATTGTTAGTGTATAGTAATGCAAGAGATTTCTGTGCATTAATTTTGTCTCCTGCAACTTTACCAGATTCATTGACTTCTAGTAGTTTTCTGTTAATATATTTAGGATTTTCTATGTATAGTATCATGTCATCTTCAAACAGTGACACTTTTACTTCTTACTTCCCAATTTGGATTCCTTTTATTTCTTTTTCTTCTCTGATAGTCGTGGCTAGGACTCCCAAAACTATGTTGAATAGTAGAGGTGAGAGTGGGTGTCCTCGTTTTGTTCCTGATCTTAGAGGAAATGCTTTCAGCTTTTCACCATTGAGTATGATGTTAGGTTTGTCATATATGGCCTTTATTGTGTTGAGGTAAGTTCCCTCTATGCCTACTTTCTGGAGAGGTTTTATCTCTCTCAAATGGGTGTTGAATTTTGTCGAAAGCTTTTTCTGCATCTATTGAGATGATCATATGTTTTTTATTCAATTTGTTAATGTGTATCACATTGATTGATTTGTGTATATTGAAGAATCCTAGCAACCCTAGGATAAATCCCACTTGATCAGGGTGTATGATTCTTTCAATGTGTTGTTGGATTTGATTTGCTAGTATTTTGTTGAGCATTTTTTGCATCTATGTTCTTCAGTGATTTTGGCCTGTAATTTTCTTTTATTTTGATGTCTTTGTCTTTAGAAGACATTTTAAAAATAAAATAACTTGGGGAACATCAATATATTAAAGATACCCATTGCTTTCTGTTAATACAAATTTAAAAAAATTTTGATTTATACTTTATTTCTACAAAATCCATCAGTAAGAATATTGGAGATGATCCAAATTAAGCAAAACATTAGAATTGGAGGCTGTAGATTACATAGGCTTATAGCAGATTTTGCAGTTAGATAATTTCTGATTTATTCCCTTTCATGATGTCAATACATTCTTGATTCATATAAGTAATTACTTGTAACTAATGCCACATATTTTTGTTGTATCTTATATTGAATCATGCCTAGCAATACGTAAGCTCTACCAAAACAGATATCCTCTCTGTTGCTTCAGTTGTGTTCTTCACACCTATAATAGGTGTTGGGAATACAAATATTTGGTGTGTTAATTTGTTGAATATATTAATGTCAAAACAACCATAATGTAATGGCAATCACTATTTCAGCATCTGTTTTCCAGTTAGAATCATATGTGCTCTACAGGTATTAACTCATTCAGTACTAATAAGTAAGATAGGTATAGTAGTACATCCAAAAGATTAGATTTTCCAAGGTTCAGAACCAGTTTGGATCAGAGCTGAACTTAAACTCTATGCATCCTTACTCCAGAGTAAATACTTTTAACTATTAATGCTACATTGCTCAAAATGAACTGAACTTAAAACAATTAGAATAAAATAATAATTAAAAATAGAGAAATTTTAATTAAAATAATCAGTTTCATCATCACACTGATCGCATATCAAGATCTCAATAGCTACATGTAACTGGTAGATGTTGTCTTTGATAGTGCAGGTATAGAACATGCCCATTGTTGCAGAAAGCTCTAGTAAATGGTGTTGACCTGGAGCAGGTATTGGCAACCTTTTTCTGTAAAGAGCCAGATAGTGTTTAGTTATTGCAAGCCAGACTCCTCTTGCAGCTACTCGCCATTGCCATTACAATGCAACACAGCCATAGACAATATTTAAAATGAATCTGGCTGTGTTCCAATGCCATTTTATTTATGGCAAATGAAATCTGAGTTTCAGATAACTTTACATTTTATGAAATATTATCTTTTCTCCAACCATTAGAAGTATAAAAACTGTTCTTAACTCTCAGCTCAGAGAGTAACAGGCAATGGGCTAAAATTTACTGATTCCTGTTTCAGAATTTCTCTATTTTAATTCTAAAATGCTACACTTTTAATGGAACCCACAAATTTTAGCAAAACTATCTTATTATGGAATGTTACTAAGGACTACCTTTATAAGACTCATTCTCCCATGTTTTTTAACATAATTTGAATATTTCGGTATTCAGGGAAGTATAGTTCATTGTCTGAAGCCTCGTCTCTCAAACTAGTTGGTGTTCCTTAAGGCTAAAATCCATGTCTAATGTTTATTGTAGTAGTCTAAGAACTTGGCAAATTTGCTGGCCATTAGTAGAAACCTGGCTCCTACTTCTTGAATTAGTGAGTAAATAAGTTTAAAAATTCAAAAATATTTTCACAAGAAATTGCTTGTTGTACAGGTAATGTTTCACATACCATGACTCTTACATAGCAAGGATTGTACAATATAAAGCATTATCATCATAAACACTTTTACAAAATTGATATAAACACTTAAATAATAGTGAAATATGAAAAAGAAAATAGGATTAAGATCATCTTTGGGATTATGTCAGCTGACAATATCAGTTGACAATGTATAAGGTTCTCCAACTTCGTCATTTCTAAGAATAAAGAGTGGTCTACCATTTTTATTTACATGAGGTATTTTTCAAGTCATTTAAGAAACCTAATGAGTATTTACAAGGTTTAGTATACCACTGTACCTTTCCTTCTACATCTGAAGCAGCAGATTGAAGATATTTGTTTCTGATTGTTTCCTGAAAATTCAGACTATCGTGAAGATTTTATCAGTAATCTAAAAGAAGAATATCTGTAAACTTACACAAGTGGTTTTCAACATGATGCCCAGGACCTACAACAGAACATAAAGTTGTGGTGGAGTGAGGTGGTGACTGGGCATCAAAAATTACTTTTAAGTTACCAGGAGATTCTAATATGCAACAAGAGTTGGGAGTCAGATTTGATAATACAATCACTGATTTGACATACATACAATTAAGGCTATTTCCTCAATTTTTTTATGATAGTAAAATTAGAGTCTGAGCTATCCACAGAATGCATTAACAACTGCACAGCACACCACTGGAAAGAATAGAGGACCAAACTCTATGCTGGTACAGTGATCATCAAAGATCCCTAAACAAATTATTAAATAATTTGTTTAATATCTTAATTTATAACAGACACCATACATCAGGTCCTATGATGTATGAATTTAGGACATAGGTAAAAATAAGATCATAGTAATATAAGGAAGCATAAGATAAAAAAATGTCAGATTATATCATATTAAAGAACTAAAGGTTAAAGATACTCAGGATATGAAAATGGTAAATTTAATGTGATTTTTTAAATAAAAAATCTAAATGTGATATAAGTGGTATTATGGTCCTTCTGAGAAGACTAAAGCATTACAGATGATTTATAGATGTATTGGAAAATTGAAGTTAGTATTCTCAGGAAATAAATAAAAATAGCAAAGGACTTACCATTAGGATTAATTATTCTAAAAATGATATGAAATCCTTGATAGGAAAATAATTGTCAGTATTAGGATGGAATATGAACCATATTTTCATTTTAAAGTATGTGAAAAAGTGTAATTTGTCTATGATTAAGAATATTTCACAGCATTTTCCCCTTAGAAGATAAATAATACTGAATTTTATGTCAGGATATTTTTTTCATAGTCACATAACTAGTATTTTAACCAGTGATTTTACCAAGATCAATTAAGGACACTTATTCATAGTAAAAATAGTTAGTTCCTGACACAAGTACATGGAATAATTTTGTATGTGATAGACATTATGCATGTTTAGGTGATGGTAATTAATAAACTAATGTGAAAAGATTTGTAATGACACAATTTGTATATATCTCTCATTTTAAAACTCATTTTTTGTGAGTATATTATATTGAAACTCATGGACACTTGTTATGACTTTCTGTAACAAGATCTTATGGAATGACAAAAAGTGAATTATGGTGAAGTGATAAAGTCTCCAATAACCAAAGTTTGAATTTCCTGGTCTGCTGAGCTTTGAATTTGAAAGTTTTACATGTGTGACCTATTTATAGGTGTAAAACCCTTAGAATGTTAAAACATAAAAAAGGTACATCAGTATCAAACTAATAACGTAACTTAAAATCATCAAGGAATCAATTCTGATGATGATTTGAGTTTAGTTTGGGAATGTGTCATTCAAGGATCAATTGTTTTCAGACCTCAATATTTTCTGCAGTGCACAAAAGGTCCTCCTATTATGAATTTGATGTATGTAGACATAGTCCATTATTTGGTTTTAAATCTTATCGTCACTCATGTATCATTGTTCTTTGAAGTCAAAGGGAAAATAATATGGCACTGTCACAAAAGCAATAGTGATTTAGGCTTTCTGGAAAATAAAATGATCTGTCAGTATTTTTGCAAAATAACAGA
The DNA here is from genome assembly GCF_000442215.2 of Lipotes vexillifer. Taxonomy (NCBI): domain Eukaryota; kingdom Metazoa; phylum Chordata; class Mammalia; order Artiodactyla; family Lipotidae; genus Lipotes; species Lipotes vexillifer. The sequence continues at coordinate 846,372 of NW_006796998.1, read as the reverse complement.
AGTATAACTTAACAGATATAAATGAACATAGATTTCCGTAGCTCAGATGTGACTGTGTATTGAGATAGGTTAATAACAAATGTGCAAAAATCAACCTGGAAAACAGAACCTGTGGAAGAGGGAAATGGAGAAATGCTATTTCTAAAATGCTTAGTTCGTCATACAATACGCCAGCTTTAAGAGGAAGGAAAACATTCTTTACTTCCTGTTAGATCTTGTACAGTTTTGCAGTTCCTGAGATTTTGACCAAGTTATGGTACACAGAAACTTCGGTAAGCATATTTGCTGGTAAATCAAGCCTGCTGATGCAGTGATTTTTCTTAGAACATAATGGTAACCTAATACTCTAAATATGTTTTTGATTAGATAAATGTATATAAGTGTATAAGTCATGAATCATTTCAACTTGATTCACCACAACGGTGACACCTCTTTAATACTGCATATTGAGAGTTCAGTTTTATTAGATTCTGAAGACTTGAAATTTGAATTTCAAGATGTTTGATAAAACATCTTGACAGATCCCTAAATATTTAGGTATAGTTCTTAATACTTTTCCAGTAATTATTTCTCTAGATTTAAAAAATTCCATTATTTTAACATCTTTATTGGAGTATAATTACTTTACAATGGTGTATTAGTTTCTGCTGTATAACAAAGTGAATCATATATATATATATACATACATCCCATATCTCTTCCCTCTTACATCTCCCTCCCACACTCCTTATCCCACCCCTCTAGGTGGTCACAAAGAACCAAGCTGATCTCCCTGTGCTATGCAGCTATGCTCCCTGTGCTATGCTTCCCCCAAGCTATCTATTTTACATTTGGTAGTGTATATATATCAGTGTTACTGTCTCACTTTGTCCCAGATAACCCTTCCCCCTCCCCATGTCCTCAAATCCATTACCTACATCTGCGTCTTTATTCCTGTCCTGCACCAAGGTTCATAAGCATCATATTTTTGGGGGGGATTCCATACATATGTGTTAGCATATGATATGTTTTTCTGTTTATGACTTACTTCACTCTGTATGACAGACTCTAGGTCCATCCAAATAACTCAATTTCATTTCATTTTATGGCTACAAATAACTCAATTTCATTTCATTTTATGGCTGAGTAATATTCCATTGTTTATATGTGCCACATCTTCTTTATCTAATCATCTCTCGATGGACACATAGGTTGCATCCCTGTCCTGGCTATTGTAAATAGTGCTGCAATTAACATTGTGGTACATAACTCTTTTTGAATTATGGTTTTCTCAGGGTATATGCCCAGTAGTGGGATTGCTGGGTCATATGGAAGTTCTGTTTTTAGTTTTTTAAAGAACCTCCATACTGTTCTCTATAGTGGCTGTATCAATTTACATTCCCACAAACAGTGCAAGAGGGTTCCCTTTTCTCCAAACCCTCTCCAGCATTATTGTTTGTAGATTTTTTGATGATGGCCATGTTGACGTGTGTGAGGTGCTATCTCATTGTAGTTTTGATTTGCATTTCTCTAATGAGTAGTGATGTTGAGCATCCTTTCATGTGTGTGTTGGCAGAAATGTCTATTTAGGTCTTCTGCCCATTTTTGGATTGGGTGGTTTGTTTTTTTGGTATTGAGCTGCATGAGCTGCTTGTAAAATTGGAGATTAATCCTTTGTCAGTTGCTTAGTTTGCAAATATTTTCTCCCATTCTGAGAGAAAATATTGTCTTTTCATCTTATTTATGGTTTCCTTTGCTGTGCCAAAGCTTTTAAGTTTCATTAGGTCCCATTTGTTCATTTTTGTTTTTATTTCCATTTCTCTAGAAGGTGAGTCAAAAAGGATCTTACTGTGACTGATGTCATACAGTGTTCTGCCTATGTTTTCCTCTAAGAGTTTTATACTGTCTAGCTTTACAATTAGGTCTTTAATCCATTTTGAGTTTATTTTTGTGTATAGTGTTAGGAAGTGTTCTAAATTCATTCTTTTAAATTTAGCTGTCCAGTTTTCCCAACATCACTTATTGAAGAGACTGTCTTTTCTCCATTATATACTCTTGCCTCCTTTGTCAAACATAAGGTGACCATACGTGCATGGGATTATCTCTGGGCTTTCTATCCTGTTCCATTGATCTATATTTCTGTTTTTGTTCCAGTACCATACTGTCTTGATTACTGTAACTTGGTAGTATAGTCTGAAGTCAGGAAGCCTGATTCCTCCAGCTCCATTTTTCTTTCTCAAGATTGCTTTGGCTATTCGGGGTCTTTTGTGTTTCCATACAAATTGTGAATTTTTTTGTTCTAGCTCTGTAAAAAATGCCATTGGTAGCTTGATAGGGATTGCATTGAATCTGTAGATTGCTTTGGGTAGTAGAGTCATTTTCACAGTGTTTCAAGAACATGGTATATCTCTGCATCTATTTGTGTCATCTTTAATTTCTTTCATCAGTGTCTTAAAGTTTTCTGCCTACAGGTCTTTTGTCTTCTTAGGTAGGTTTATTCCTAGGTTATTTATTCTTTTTGTTGCAGTGGTAAATGGGCGTGTTTCTTTAAGTTCTCTTTCAGATTTTTCATCATTAGTTTATAGGAATGCAAGAGATTTCTGTGCATTAATTTTGTATCCTGCTAATCTACCAAATTCATTGATTAGCTCTAGTAGTTTTCTGGTAACATCTTTAGGATTCTCTATGTATAGTATCATGTCATCTGCAAACAGTGACAGTTTTACTCCTTCTTTTCTGATTTGGATTCCTTTTATTTCTTTTTCTTCTCTGCTTGCTGTCGTAAAATTTCCAAAACTATGTTGAATAATAATAGTGAGAGTCGGCAACCTTCTCTTGTTCCTGATCTTAGAGGAAATGGTTTCAAATTTTCACCTTTGAGAACAATGTTGGCTGTGGGTTTGTCATATATGGCCTTTATTATGTTGAGCTAGTTCTCTGTATGCCTACATTCTAGAGAGTTTTTATCATAAATGGGTGTTGAATTTTGTTGAAAGATTTTTCTGCACCTATTGAGATTATCATATGGTTTTTATCCTTCAATTTGTTAATATGGTATATTACATTGATGGACTTGCATATATTGAAGAATCCTTGCATTCCTGGGATAAACCCCACTGGATCATGGTGTATGATTCTTTTTATGTGTTGTTGGATTGTGTTTACTAGTATTTTGTTCAGGATTTTTGCATCTACATTCATCAGCAATATTGGCCTTTAGTTTTCTTTCTTTGTGACAGCTTTGTCTGGTTTTGGTATCAGCTTGATGGTGGACTTGTAGAATGAGATTGGCAGTGTTTCTCCCTCTGCTATATTTTGGAAGAGTTTGAGAAGGATAGGTGTTAGCTCTTGTCTAAATGTTTGATAGAATTTGCCTGTGAAGGCGTCTGAACTTCTGTTTGTTGGAAGATTTTAATCACAGTCTCAATTTCAGTGCTTGTGATTGGTCTATTTATATTTTCTATTTCTTCCTGTTTCAGACTCTGAAGGTTGTGCTTTTCTAAGAATTTGTCCATTTCTTCCAGGTTGTCCATTTTATTGGCATAGAGTTGCTTGCAGTAATCTCTCATTATCCTTTGTATTTCTGCAGTGTCAGTTACTTCTTTTTCATTTCTTATTCTGTTGATTTGAGGGGTTTCTCCCTTTTTTCTTGATAAGTCTGGCTAATGGTTTACCAATTTTGTTTACCTTCTCAAAGAACCAGTGCTTAGTTTTATTGATCTTTGCTATTGTTTCCTTCATTTCTTTTTCATTTATTTCTGATCTGATATTTATGGTTTCTTTCCTTCTACTAACTTTGGGGTTTTTTTGTTGTTCTTTCTCTAATTGTTTTAGGTGTAAGTTTAGGTTGTTTATTTGGATGTTTTCTTGTTTCTTGAGGTAGGATTGTATTGCTATAAACTGCCCTCTTAGAACTGATTTTGCTGCATCCCATAGGTTTTGCATTGTCATGTTTTCATTGTCATTTGTTTTCAGGTATTTTTTGATTTCCTCAGTGATCTCTTGGTTGTTTAGTACTGTATTTTTTAGCCTCCATGTGTTTTTATTTTTTACATTTTATTTCCTGTAATTGATTTCCAACCACAAAGCTGTGAGACTAGGTAAGATACTTGATACAATTTCAATTTTCTTAAATTTACCAAGGCTTGATTTGCAACCCCAGATATGGTCTATCCTGGAGATTGTTCCATGAGCACTTGAGAAGAAAGTGTATTTTGTTGTTTTTGGATGGAATGTCTTATAAATATCAATTAAGCCCACCTTGTTTAATGTGTCATTTTTAGCTTGTGCTTCCTTATTTTCATTTTGGTGATCTGTCCATTGGTGAAATTACGGAGTTAAAGTCCTCTACTATGATTGTGTTACTGTCGATTTCCCCTTTTATGGTTTTTAGTATTTGCCTTATGTATTCATGTGCTCCTATGTTGGGTGCATAAATATTTACAATTGTTATATCTTTTTCTTGGATTGATCCCTTGATTATTATGTAGTGTCCTTCTTTGTCTCTTGGAATAGTCTTTATTTTAAAGTCTGTTTTGTCTGATATGAGAATTGCTACTCCAGATTTCTTTTGATTTCCATTTGCATGGAATATCTTTTTCCACCCCTTCACTTTCAGTCTGTATGTGTCCCTAGGTCTGAAGTGCATCTCTTGTAGACAGCATATATACAGGTCTTATTTTTGTATCTGTTCAGCCAGTTTATGTCTTTTGGTTGGAGCATTTAATCCATTTACATTTAAGGTAATTATCGAAATGTATGTTCTTGTTACCATTTTCTTAATTGTTTTGCATTTGTTTTTGTAGGCCTTTTCCTTTTGTTGTGTTTCCTGCCTAGAAAGTTTCCTTTAGCTTTTGTTGTAAAGCTGGTTTGGTTGAGCTCAGTTCTCTTAATTTTTGCTTGTCTGTAAAGGTTTTAATTTCTCCATCAAATCTGAATGAGATCCTTGCTGGGTAGAGTAATCTTGGTTGTAGGTATTTCCCTTTCACCAGTTTAAATATGTACTGCCAGTCCCTTCTGGCTTGCAGAGTTTCTGCTGAAAATCAGCTGTTAACCTTATGGGGATTCCCTTGTATGTTTTCTGTTGTTTTTCCCTTGCTGCTTTTAATATTTTTTTCTTTGTATTTAATTTTTGATAGTTTGATTAATATGTGTCTTGGCATGTTTCTCTTTGAGTTTATCCTGTATGGTACACTCTGTGCTTCCTAGACTTGATTGACTATTTCCTTTTCCATGTTAGGGAAGTTTTCAGCTATAATCTCTTCAAATATTTTCTCAGACCCTTTCTTTTTGTCTTCTTTTTCTTGAACCCCTATAATTCAAATGTTTGTTTAATGTTGTCCCAGAGATCTCTGAAACTGTCCTCAATTCTTTTCATTGTTTTTTCTTTATTCTGCTCCCTGGCAGTTATTTCCACCATTTTATCTTCCAGGTCATTTATCCTTTCTTATGACTCACTTATTCTGCTGTTGATTCCTTCTAGAGTATTTTTAATTTCAGTAGTTGTGTTGTTCATCACTGTTTGTATGCTCTTTAGTTTTTCTAGATCCTTGTTAAATGTTTCTTGTTTTTTCTGCATTCTGTTTCTGAGATTTTGGATCATTTTTACTATCATTACTCTGAATTCTTTTTCAGGTAGGTTGCATATTTTGTCTTCATTTATTTTGTCTTGTTGGTTTTTACCTTGGTCTTTCTTCTGTCACATATTTTTTCAGTGTTTAATCTTTTTAGTGAGTGGTCCTGTATTCCTGTCTTATTGTTTGTTTGACCTGAGACATCTGGCACTGGAGTTTACAGGCAGTTGCATAGCACTGGCTCTTGGTGCTCAGATGAGGACCTCCAGGAGGCCTCACTCCAATTGATATTCCCTGGGGTCTGAGGTTCTCTGTAGTCCAGCCTTTTGGACTTGGAGCTCTCACTGCAGGACCTCGGACCCAACCTCCAGCCTGGGAGCCATGAGCCCACAAGCTTCATGGCATGGTAAAAATTAAAAACAGAAAGAAAGAAAGAAAAAAAGGAGCAGTACAACATCAAAGAATAAAACACAAAAGAAAATTATAAAGATACATAAATATATTAGGAAAAATAAAACTGTATTTGGAACAACTGGTCACTGGGGCTTCCTTCAATCCCCTTAGGTGTCCATGTTTCCCCCACCAGTGCCTGGCATGGGCCCTAGTTGTGAGGAGATGTGAATTCTGCATTCTCCTAGTACACCATCTTGGCCAAAAGTTCCATTTCTCAGATCAGTTTCTGCAGTGCTTCCTTATATCTTAGTTTGATATATTTGAGGTCAGAGAACTTCTCAATAGTGATGGGAAACTGGGATTTTCACTGCAACCAGACTCAAATTTGATATGGTTTCATAGAAAAATTTATGGCAAATGCTGCAAAATCCCATGGTATTGATTGCAGCTTAATTGGATTGTGTCTACAACTTAGTGGATCATCTTCATGCCAAATGATCTGGTGTCCCTGTGATTTACTGTCACTTGGAAAATATGCTTCTAAAGAGGTCTAGAATTTCAGCAGTAGGTGCATTTTTTTTTTTTTCCTTGCGTTATGCGGGCCTCTCACTGTTGTGGCCTCTCCCATTTGCGGAGCACAGGCTCCGGACGCGCAGGCTCAGTGGCCATGGCTCACGGGCCCAGCCGCTCCGCGGCATGGGGGATCTTCCCGAAACGGGGCACGAACCCACGCCTCAGCAGTAGGTGCATTTTAATTCTACTGTTCAGTTTTATGACTAAGGTATAAATTACTACTTGGCATTTACTTATCTTTCTAACCTGATTTAATACAGTGTATAGCTCTAAATCCTCTATGCCCAATAAATTGTTCTTCTTGATGTTCCCTTTCATTGTTTGAACAACTCTGCCTCTGTGTTTTGGGTCATCCTGCTTTTTCTGTTTGGAATTTGTACTTGCTCCCTCCCACCCTCTCCCTCCCCTTTTCCTCCTTTGATTTTACTTAAATGTTTCTTATCCTGTTTTCAGGGTCAAGTTTTTGTTCCAAGTTCCATGAAGCCTTTCCTTAGTGTCTCACCTTATTGATTTGTTCTTCCCCTGAAATTCTCCATTTATTTTTTCACCATTTGTCTGGAACTTGATCTATACTATGGTTTCCTGTTACATATTTTTTTCAAATACATATACCCTGTTATTTTCTAATGACTTTAAATATCAAGAGGATCCCTGGCTCAGAAGTTTCATGGTTCAGTCCCTGTGAGAAACCTAGAAAAATTGTCTGCAGTTCCTTAGTGGTAGTTTTTCCTGGTGCTAATATTGTTGGCCTGGAAGAGTTGGAGTCACAGGGTTTTATTATAGTCATTTTCTTTTACCCATTTTCAAGCCACCATTCCTAGATTTCACTAGAACAGCTATTTATCCAACAGATATTTGAGTACTTAGTGACTATAGAGCACAGTTCTAGGCTCTGGCAAGAAACTGATAAAGTGACTGAGATATTTGTCCCCATGGAACTTGTATCCTAGGTTCAGAAAATTGCTTAAATGTTGTCACAGTAGAAATTGCTTAGAATTCACTATTCATATGTAGAAAATGAATTGAGCACTTTCGTATTCACAAGCTGAATCAAGGACTCATCACCACACAGGTTCTTTGAAGCAGAGGCTTAATTTTGAAAGTATAGTGGGTCAGCATATTGAGGGTCTGTATATGTTGGATTGAAACCTTTATGGGGAGCTTCCTGGGTGCAGCCTGAAGCTGGGCCCCCCCTATGTGGAAGGCAGGGAGAGACTAAAAGAGGCAGAGTACTTCAGATTAGTAGGTGGCAGGTTTAGTAAGCAAGGGAACTAATTCATCTTGGGTGGCTGCAAAGGAGTAGATTTCTGCAACTGCACACTGAATCTTAACAGTTTATATAGAGGCTTTAACTGAGTTCAGTCATGTATATCCTCCAGAGAGTCTTGTGTGTATATATGGGGCAGCTTCTGGGAAAGGGGAATGCTGGAGAAACACACATTCCAAGTACAGGAAGAGGGGGTGAGGATCCTCCAACTGCCTGAGTCTAGCTTGTGGGTCAAACTGTAGTCTTGTCTTCTTGATGACCTCCCTGAATAGTAGTGTACTTAAGAGCACGGGGCCTGCTCTAAGTTTCAGAAACTGGCTCTGGGCCCTTCTCAAACTATTCCAAAAGTTACAGAGGAAGGAACACTTATGAAATCATTCTATGAGGCCACCCTGATTAAAAAAAACAAAACAAACAAACAAAAAAACAGATGAAGATATCACAAAAGAGAAAATTACAGGCCAATATCACTGAAGAACATAAATGCAAAAATCCTCAACAAAATATTAGCAAACCAAATCCAACAGTACATTAAATCTCACTTGATCATGGTATGTGATACTTGTATGCCAAGGATGCAAGGATTTTTTTGTAAATATCTGCAAATCAATGTGATATACCACATTAACAAATTGAAGAATAAAAACCATATGATCATCTCAATAGAAGCAGAAAAATCTTTTAACAAAATTCAAATCTATTTTTGATAAAATACTCTCCAGAAAGTGGGATAAAGGGAATATACCTCAACATAATTAAGGCCATATATGACAGACCCACAGCTAACATACTCAGTGGTGTAAAGCTGAAAGCATTTCCACTAAGATCAAGAACAAGACAAAGATGTCCCCTCTTGCCACTTTTATTCAAAATAGTCTTGGAAATCCTACCCACGACTATCAGGAAAGAAAAAGAAAAGGAATCCAAATTGGGAAGTAAGAAGTAAAACTGTCACTGTTTGCAAATGACATGATACTGTACATAGAAAATCCTAAAGACACTACCAGAAAACTACTAGAGTTCATCAGTGAATTTAATAGAGCTGTAGGATACAAAATTAATACACAGAAATCTGTTGGATTTTTATACACTAACAAAGATTAGAAAGAGAAATTAAGGAAACAATCCCATTTACCATCACATTAAAAAGAATAAAATATCTAAGAATAAACCTAAGGAGGTAAAAGATATTTACTCAGAAAATTGTAAGACACAGTTGAAAGAAATTGAAAATGACACAAATGCAACAATATACTGTGTTCTTGGATTGGAAGAAATAATATTGTTAAAATGACCATACTACCCAAGGCAATATACAGATTCAATGCAATCCCTATCAAATTACCAATGGCATTTTTCACAGAACTAGAACAAGTAATTTTAAAATTTGTATGGAAACACAAATGACCCTGAATAGCCAAAACAATCTTAAGAACAGAGCTGGAGGAATAATGCTACCTGACTTCAGGTACAACAATCAAAGCTACAGCAATCAAAATGGTATGATACTGGCACAAAAACAGACACATTAATCAATAGTACAGGATACAGAGCCCAGAAATAAACCCATGTACCCATGGACAGTTAATCTATGATAATGAGGCAGAATATACAACAGAGAAAAGACAGTCTTCTCAATAGCAGTACTGGGAAAACTGGACAGCTACATGTAAAAGAATGAAATTAGAACATTCTCTAATAACATATACAAAAATAAAATCAAAATGGCTTAAAGACCTAAATGTAAGTCCAGGTATTAAAAAAACTCCTAGGTGAAAACATAGGCAGAACACTTTAACATAAATCTTAGTAATAGTTTTTTGGTTCAGTCTCCTAAAATAAAGGAAATCAAAAAATAAACAAATGAGACTTAATTAAAATCTTTTGCACATCAAAGGAAACCATCAACAAAATGAAAAGACAACCTACTGAATGGGAGAAAATATTTGCAAATGATAGGACTGATAAGGGGTTACTATCCAACATATATAAACAGCTCATGGACCTCAACATGAAAAAAAAAAGCAACCCAATTTAAAAAAATGGGCAGAAGAACTGTGTAGACATTTTTTCCAAAGAGGAAATGCAGATGGCCAATAGTCACATGAAAAGATGCCCACTATTACTAATCATTGGGAAATGCAACTCAAAACCGCAGTGAGGTATTGCCTTACACCTGTCAGAATGGCTACTACTACTTAAATCTTGTCTGACTTTAAACCAAAGAAAAGAAAGAAAAAAATAAATCATGTTAAAAGATAAGGAAAAACAATTCCGAAGTGGAAAAAGGATCAGGACCAGACTCAAATATGATGTAGATGTTACAATTATAAGTGAAGAAATTTAAAATAACTGATTAATATATTAAGGCCTGCAATGAAAAAAGTAGTGTTAGCAGAGAAACAAACTCTAAGGAAGAATCAAGTGAAATTATAGAAATCGAAAGCAAACTAACAGAAATGAAGAATTCTTTGTTTATCAGTAGACCAACATGGTCAAGCGAATACAGTTGACCCTCGAATAACATGAGGGTTAATTCACATGTAACTTATAGTCAGCCCTCTGTATGTGCACTTCCTGTGCATCCATTGATTCAACCAACCAGGGACTGTGTAGTACTTAGTATTTACTATCAAAAAATATCCACATATAGGTGGACACCTGCAATTCAAACCTGTGTTGTTGTTTTTTTGTTTGTTTGTTTTTATGCGGTACGTGGGCCTCTCACTGTTTTGGCCTCTCCTATTGTGGAGCACAGGCTCCAGACACGCAGGCTCAGCGACCATGGCTCACCGGCCCAGCCGCTCCGCGGCATGTGGGATCTTCCCAGACCAGGTCACGAACCCATGTCCCCTGCATCGGCAGGCAGACTCTCAACCACTGCACCACCAGGGAAGCCCCAAACCTGTATTTTTTTGACAGTTAACTGTAATGAGCTAGCTTGGAGTTAGGTAAATAGAAACTTTCCCAATTAACTTGCAAAAGAATAAAGAGAATGAGAACAAAGAGAGTAGAGCATCTAAGAACTGTGGGACAATTTGAAAATAAATAATACTTTTGTGATTCAAATAAGAGGACAAGAGGGAAAAGAGTAGAAGAAATTTTTGATATTATAAGGGCTAAATACTCTCCAAATTAATGAGATACTAACTACAGATCCAAGAGCAGAACATAAACTAACAATCTACTCTTAGGTATATATTCAAACTTCTTAAAATTAAGGACAGAGAAAATCTTAACAAACACCTTACCTAAAGAGGAACAAGGGTAAGAATTATAGCCAACTTCTCATCTGAAACCATGTGATTAAGAAGGGAGTAGAGTGAAATATTTAAAGTGTTAGGGGAAAAAAACCTGCACAAACCTAGAATTCTATATCCAGTGATGTTCTCTTTCAAAAGTTAAAGAAATACTCTCAGGCACACAAAATTGAAGTAATTCATCTCCAGAAGATCTGTTCTTCAAGAAATATGAAAAGAAGTTCTTTAGGAAGAGGGAAAATGATATAGATCAGATACTTGGGTGTATATAAGGAAAGGAGGAACTCCAAAAATGAAGAGTTAAAATCTTTTATATTTGGATCAATTATGAATAACAAAAATAACTGCTTAAAATATATCTATGTGGTGGGTGATTATAGCATATAGAGAAATAAAGTGAATAATAGCAATGTCATTAGTGATGGGAGGGAAGAATTGGGAATATTGTTATAAGGTAACTACTACATGTGAAATGGTACAGTGCTACTTGAAAATGAACTTACATTAATTAAAAATGTATATTGCAAACCTTAGGGAACCACAAAAACTTAGTTTTTTTAAAGCTGTGTATGCTGATTTGCTAAAAGATAAAACTTTATGAAATAATTAAAACTAGAAAAGGCATAAAAAGAAGGGGGGAGGTAACAAGTGCATTAAGTAGGAAGCAGTTACAAACTTGGTAGATGTAAGTCCAACTATATTAAAAATCACTTTAAATGTGAATGTTCTAAATATGTTAATTAAAATACATGCTTGCCACTGGGCTTTTTAAAAAGCACACACAAGATCCAACTCTAGGTTATTCATGAGAAACCCACTTTAAATATAAAGACAAGCTAGAGAGAGAGAAAGATACACCATACTAACAATAATTTTTAAGAAAAGCTGGCATAGCTATATTAATTTTAGACAAAGGTGACTTATGAATGAAATTATCAGGGGTAAAGAGGGATGAGGGCATTTATCCAAGAAGATGTAACAATCCTTCATATGTGTGTGCTTATAGAGAATCAAAATACTTAAGAAAAGAAGCTGCTAGAACTACAAAAACACTATTGTAGTTGGAGACTTTAATACCTCCATTATCACTAATTGACAGATCCATAAGTCAGAAAATCAGTAAGGATATAGCTAAACTGAATAGCATCATTAATCAACTGGATCTAATGGACATTTATAGAATAGTGTATCCAATAATAGCTGAATACACATTCTTAATTTTGCTAGAAACATTGACCAAGATAGACACATTCTGAGCCATAAAACATACTTTAACAAATTTAAAATAATAAAAAGCATACAATGTGTATGCTCAAACAGTTACAGATTTAAACTAGAAATCAATAATAGAAAAATACCTGGAAAATCCTCAAATATTTGGAGATTATTTACCACATTTTAAAATATCACATAGGTCAAAGAAATCTTGAAATTTAAAAATATTTTGAAGTAAATGAAAAAGTGTATCAAAATTTGTGGGTTGCAGTAAAAGCAGTGCTAAGAGGGAAATTTGTAGCATTAATATGCATATATTAGAAAAAAATCTAAAATCAATAGTCTAAGCTTCTGCCTTAGGAAACTAGAGAAAGAAGAGCAATTGAAGCCTGAAGAAAGCAGAAGAAAATAAATTTAGAGCATCAATCAATTTGAAAATAGGGAAACAGAGAAAATCAATGAAATAAAAAGCTGGTTCTATGAAAAGATGAATAAAACTTGATAAAGCTCTAACCAAGCTAACCAAGAAAAAAGACACATACCAACATCAGAAATGAAAGATGATGCTACCTATATACACACACACATAAAACAGTGGAATATTACTCAACCATAAAAAATAATGAAGTTTTGTCATTTGTGACAACATGGATGGACCTGGAGGGTATTATGCTTAGTGAAGTAAGTCAGAGAAAGACAAATGCTGTGTTTTTACTGGTATGTGGAATCTAAAAAATAAAACGAATGAATATAACAAAACAAATAGACTCAGATACAGAGAACAAACTAGTGATTACCAGAGAGGTGGGGGAATGTTCAAGATAGGTGAAGGAGATTAAGAGGTACAGACTGCTAGGTATAAAGTTACAATGGTGTAATGTGTAACACAGGGAATATAGCCAATATTTTATAATTTTATATGGAATATAATCTATAAAAATATTAAATCACTATGTTGCACACCTGAAACTAATAAAATATTGAGTCACATATACTTCATAAAAGACTTTGAAGAAAGAAAAATGAAGAAGGGTAATAACTGGTCAAAATGGTATTAAAAGGAGTATAAAGGAATACTATAAACAACTCTATGCCTGTATTGAATTTGATAATCTAGATAAAATAGACCAATTCTTTGAAAGATACAAATAACCCAAGCTCACACAAGGATAAATAATCTGATAATAAATGAGCCCCATATCAAAGAAATTGAGTCAATAATTAATAATCTTTCAAATGGGAAAGCATCATGACCAGTTGGTTTCACTTGTGAATACTACCAAATATTTAAGGAAGAAATTATACCAGTTCTCCAAAATTTCACTACCTTAGCCAGGTAATCAAAGTCTGCATCAGCATTGATAAGTATATTGGTAGTACATATTATTCATGTGAGGTAACAGAAATAGTATTTTATTGCTGTGGCCTTACAAAAACCATAACCCCAGTCTAATCATGATTTTTTTAAAAAGTCAGATGACAGTTGAGGGAAGTTGACCAATACTCCTTGAAACTGTAAAGTTTATCAAAAATAACAGAAGTCGAGAATCTGTCTTAGTCAAGAGGATCTTTAGGAGAAAAGAGAACTAAATGTAATGTGGTTTTTGTGGTATCCTGTACACATTATTGGAACAGAAAATGGATGTTAGGTAGAAACTAGGGAAATCTGAATAAAGCATGGGCTCTAGTTAACAATGATGCTACAATTAATAATATACTGTACTAATGTAAGATGTTAATATTAGGGGGAAAATGGATACAGTGACATTTCTGTACTATCTTTGCAATTTTTCTGTAAATTTAAAACTGTTCTAAAATATTTTATTTAAAATATATCTCTATCTAATGGCTCAAATTCTCTGTATCTCAGAACAAAGCAATGTATTTAACTTCTCTATACCCAGTTTTCTGATCTGCAGAATAGGAATAATATTCTCTATCTTAGAGAGATATCATAAAGTGGAAATAAATTGATGCAGGTAGAGAATTTAGAAGAATGTCTTACATATAATAAGCACTCAGTAAATGTTAGTTTTATCAATGATGATGATGATTTCATTATTGTCAAGAAGTCCCATGTAGCACTATCTTTTTCCAAAGAAAGTTCCTTTGGTATCATAAGATAGAATGATGGCATGTGACCTGACCTTGGTCTTCCTCTAGAGGAGAATTGTCAGAACTGGGAGCTACTATTCGCTGATTCATTTTTTCCAAGACTGCTATGGCAGAGTGCAGACCTAATTTCCATAGGCTTATTCACTCCACAGATTCTAAATCAGAAGTGGGGAGGATGAAACTACTTTATTTTTGTTGGCAATCTCCTCCCCACATTATATCTTTAACCCCCACTTTGAATGTTTCCTTCTTCTTACTCTAGTAGGAAAGACTTTTGAAGACATTGCTTCCTTTGCAGACCATAGGTCTAATAGGTAATTAACTTACATTATTATCTTACTGTGTTTATTTTTTAGCTTATTATGTTTATTATTATATAATGTTTGTTTTAATTAACTTAATATGTTTAACTTATTGTCATGTTTATTTTCTGTCTCTCTACCTCTCATACTAGAATTTGAGCTCCATTGGGTTGGGGATCTTTACTTAATTTTGTCACTTAAGTGTTCCAAGTGTCTCTACAAACAATTCATGCCATTTTATAGATACCTACTAGATATTTGTGATACATTGAATAAATATATAATGTAATCATCTTCTATCATTATGTGGCTTATCTTTCTAATTTGTTTTTGTTGTGTTTTGTTATACTGATGATTTTAAATATTATTTCTTTATAAGGTTAAATTTTATGGTTAGGCTTTTGCTGTCACAAAGCATCTTTCCATAATCAATATCAAGAGCCTTACTTTCTTCTCTAA
Source organism: Lipotes vexillifer (assembly GCF_000442215.2). NCBI lineage: Eukaryota > Metazoa > Chordata > Mammalia > Artiodactyla > Lipotidae > Lipotes > Lipotes vexillifer. The sequence goes on along the minus strand of NW_006796998.1, from coordinate 831,236 downwards.
AATTACTTATTTAAAAACATAAATTAATTAAAAAAATAAAAATAAAATTACTTATTTTTTATTCTTCAATTTACATGGAAATTTTAAAAAATGGGACAGTTTATTATTTTTTGATATGGTTAATCAATTGTCCCAAGAGTATTGGTTGAACCTTTTCTACTGATTTTTGTGCTACAAAATCTTGTACCATATTTCTAGGTAAACATTAGTCTATTCTGTTCTTTTCACTATATGTCTATCATTTGGCTAATGCCATTGTCTTAATAACAAAAGTTGTGTTTTCATCTTTCGATTTTCCAAAGTTATGTTGATTATTCTTGAACACTTTTCGATGTTAATTTGAGAATTACCTTGTCATTGGTCTATGAAAATCTCTTTTAGAATTTTCATCAGATCACACTGAATTTACAGCTTACTTGGGGAAAAATATCTTCACAGTATTTAATCTTCCTACCTTCATTCTTTTAAACTTTTAAATTGAGATATAATTGACATATAACATGTTAATTTCAGGTGTACAACATAGTGATTCGATACTTGTATATATTGTGAAATGATCACCATAATAAGTCTAGTTAATATCCATTACCACACAGAGTTAGTTTTTTTCTTGTGATGAAAACTTTTAAGATCTACTTTCTTAGCAACTTCCAAATATACAATATAGCATTAACTATAGTCTCCATGCTGTACATAACATTCTGTGACATTTTATAACTGGAAGTTTATACCTTTTGCCCCACCTCCAACCATTTTGCCTACCGCCACCCCCTGCCTCTGGCAACTAACAATCTGTTCTCTGTATATGTGAGTTTAGCTTTTGTTTTTGTTGTTTAGGTTACACATATAATTGAGATCATAGGTATTTGACTTTCTGTGTCTGACTTACTTCACTTAGCATAATGCCCTCAAGGACCACCTACATTGTTGCAAATGGCAAGGTATCCTTCTCTTTTACAGCTAAATAATGTTCCATTGTATATTTTTCTTTGTCCATTCATCCATTGGCAGACATTTAGCTTGTTTCATGTCTTGGCTATTATATATAATGCTGCAGTGAACATGGGGGTGCATATATCTTTTTAAATTGGTGTTTTCATTTTCTTAAGGTATATACCCAGAAGAGGAATTCCTAGATAATGTGGTAGTTCTATTTTTAATTTTTGAGGAAACTATATCATTTTCAATGGTGGTTTTACCTATTTACAATCCCACCAGTAGTGCACAAGATTCCCCTTTTCTCTGCAATCTCACCAACACTTGTTATTTATTCCCTTTTTGATGATAGCCATTCTAATAGGTGTGAGGTGATATCTCTTTGTGGTTTGACTTGCTTTCTCTGATGATTAGTGGTGTTGACAACTTTTTTATATACCTGTTGGCCATTTGTATGTCTTCTTTGGAAAAAATGTCTATTGAGTTCTTCTGCTCCGTTTTTACTAATTGTTTGCTTTCTTGCTATTAAGTTCTTTACATATTTTGGATACTAGTCCCTTATCAGATATGGCTTGCAGATATTTTCTTTTGTTTGGTAGGTTTTCTTCCCTTTTTGTTGATGGTTTCCTTTGCTTTGCAGAAGCATTTTAGTTTGATGTAGTTCTGCTTGTTTTTGCTTTTGTTGCCTTTGCTTTTGGTGTCAAATCCAAAAATCATCACCAAGACTGATGCCAAGGAACGTACTGCTTATGTTTACTTCTAGGTGTTTTATGGTTTCAGGTATACATTCAAATCTTGAATCCGTTTTGAGTTGTTTTTTGTGCATCATGTAAGATAATGGTCCAGTTTAATTCTTTTGCATGTGGCTATGCAGTTTTCTCAACACCACTTACTGAAGAGTGTGTCTCTTCATCATTGTATATTCTTGGCTCCTTTGTCATAAATTAATTGATCATATATGCATGGATTTATTCCTGGGTTCTTTATTCTGTTCCATTGATCAATATGTATGTTATGTCAATACCCTACTGTCTTGATTACTATAGCTTTGTAATATAGTTTGCAAGTATCTCCATATTTTATCTTTTTCTCTGTTACAGGTTTTCCTTTAAGGTTGTAAATTATTCATTTAATTTTACTCAAGAATTTCTTGATTATATATTGATTAAATTATTTCTGGCTACTTACAGTATGTGTTGCTCCTGTTAAGAGTATTTTCCTAAAACCCTACTACATTTTTAGAAAGACTTTATTTTTTAGAACAGTTTGAGGTTTACAACAAAATTGAGAGAAAGGTACAGTGATTTTTCTGACTTCCTGCTCCCATACATACATGGTCTGCCCCATTACAAACATAGATCACCAGAATGGTACCTTTTTCACCAAAAATGAACTTACATTGACATATCATAATCACCAAAAGTCCATCCTTTACCTCAGTGTGCACTCTTGTTATGGTACTTTTTATGTATTTGGGCAAATAAATAATGAATTGTATCCATCATTGTAGTATCATAGAGTATTTTCATAACTCCAAATTCCTCTGTGTTCTGCATATTTATCTTCCCCTGCCTCCACCCTGGTAACCACTGATCTTTCTTCTGTATCTACAGTTTTACAGTTTCCAGAGTATCTCATAGCTGGAATCATACTGTACGTAGTCTCTTTAGTTTGGCTTCTTTCACTTAGTAATATGCATTTAATGTTCCTCCATGTATTTTTATGGCTTGATAGCTCATTAGTTTTCAGTGATGAATAATAGTCCATTATCTGGATTTACCACAGTCTTTTTATCCATTCACTTACTGAAGGGCATTTTGGTTGGTACCACATTTTAGCAATTCTAATAGGTATATGATGGTCTATCATGGTTGCCCAAATCATTTTGGGTATAGCAACTTTTCTCTTGACAGTCTATATTCATTTAATACTTCTAGTGATTGTAGGACAGGATTGCATGGGTCTCTATTTTCTCTTGGGTCTATATTGGCAATTTATTGAAGATTTCTGATTTAAAAGTTACTTGTTCTGGTTCCAAACATAAAGTAATAAAATGTAAAATATACACAGAAAAAGCCAAATCTCTGCTCAAAGATACTAATCTTCTTCAGATATTATGGACAGAACAGAAATTTATTGATGAGTTCTAAAGCCAAAAACAGTTTGAATTGTGTTCATAAGTCTGTCTATTCACTTCCCAAGTTTAAAAGAATAATGAAGATATTAATTCCATTTTATTGACCTTTATCTGAGTCTTCAACTAACTGTTGAGGACTGGGTTTTTTTTTTTTTTTTTTTTTAAAGATGTTGGGGGTAGGAGTTTATTAATTAATTAATTTACTTTTGCTGTGTTGGGTGTTCATTTCTGTGCGAGGGCTTTCTCTAGTTGTGGTGAGCAGGGGCCACTCTTCATCGTGGTGCACAGGCCTATCACTATCGCGGCCTCTCTTGTTGCGGAGCACAGGCTCCAGACGCGCAGGCTCAGTAGTTGTGGCTCACGGACCTAGTTGCTCCGCGGCATGTGGGATCCTCCCAGACCAGGGCTTGAACCTGTGTCCCCTGCATTAGCAGGCAGATTCTCAACCACTGCGCCACTGGGGAAGCCCCAAGGACTGGGTTTTAGTTGTGGTTTGATTCCATGTTAAGTTTGATACGAGGTCCAGACATTTTATTTGCTTTTAGTAAACAAAAATTAGGGATGAACAAGATTTCCAAGGTGAATTAACATTTGTGACCACAGAGATACTATAAACTGTTAATGTTTTTTAGAAAAAAATAGGTAAATAATAGGGATGGACAAAAAACTTTTTTCATAGTCGCTCTTGGAAATGAGATTTTCATATGGCATTTGAGATGGGGACATCATGCGTACATGATAATGTAAGGGGACACCGCTAATGACTTGGGAAGAGTCTGTTTCTGTTATTGCTTATTAAAGACATGGTGTAATGCCCAAATACTGCTCCATCATTTTCTCAGTGTTTCTTCCTGATGAAAGTTGCTCTCAGTGGATAAATCATTACTCAGATCTGAGAATAGTTGCGGCTGCTGTGCATATTTAAATACTGCCAGGGAATGAGATTACCAAATTGGACAGAAACCTGGTTTTTGTACCTTCTTGTGCAGTGACAACAGATCGTTTTCCAAGTTATTCTGTTTCAAATTGTCTACTCAACACCTGTGAACAACATAAAGAGAAGGAATAGTAGACACAGATATGTTTACTCTGACAGTGGGAGCCAGGATTTTGTGATCCTGTCATGCTTTGGAGAGCCTCCTTGGTCTTGCAGAAGACATATTTTTCATTAAACTTATAAAGTATACATAGTAGTCATTTTTTTATAGGAGAATCAGGTGGCTGAACATTTAAACTTTCTCCTTTCATTCTACCTTATTACTATCATCATTTATCATTATTTTGTAATTTCTTCCTTTTGGGGGGAGGTTTATCTACTTATTGAGGTAGTGGGAATTTACTGTATTTGTATTATTTTTTGTTTTATCATTTTAACAGATTTTGGAACTCTGACTTCCATTAAAAGATGATCAGTAATTGGCATTGTCCAGAATTATTCCTAAAAGGCAAGTGCCTTTTTAAACACTTTTTAAACTTGTTTACAGTCCATTAATTGGCTTTTACTTCTGTGACATTAGCATCATTAATGTTTTCCCCTTTAGAAAAATAAGTGTCCTTTCCTTTTGTCTTCATATTACTAAAATAAACTTAACATTATCATTTAAATTCTAAAAATAATTACTTTTAAAAATAAAATGTTAGGTGAAAATAATGCTTACAACTTTACTATTTTCTTATTTGGATAACCAAATAATGTAGAAGGTGCTCTTCTTATATATTCTGCAATCATGCAAACATAATTCAAAAAGAAACAGCAGAAAATTGAACTAAAAAAAAACCCTCCAAAGATTTAATGTATCACTTTTCCTTGTGATTGAGTAGTATGTGAAGGTGTGAAAGTAATGATTTGAAAAATTTGCTCTTCAAAGTAAGTATCACATTGGTACTTGATATTCATTCCAGTTCTTTCCTTGTTTGTCCTCCCTGGACAAATTCTGGCTTCCTTTATTTTTTCAGTCCCTTATTTATAAAGAATTCATTTTTTGGTTGGCTTTGAGACATATTAATTAACTACACTCAATTCTTGCCAGACTTTTGCCTGATTTGTCTCTCTTCATTTTTTTTTTTCCTGTAAATGGGGATTAAACCATCTTCAGAAAAGTGTGATTATTTAGGTGAACTCTATTGCTATTTAGCATTCCCATTTTGGACCTATAAAGGATAAGATGTTTTTTTTCTATCACTAGGAAAACTTGTGACTAATGGAGTAGAGAATCCACATGGTTCATTCCTACACATGTTCTCAGAGAATTCATTTTCCAAAATCCATTGGCCAAAATGGTAAACCAACTGTGTATCAATAAAAATTAGTTTAAAAATTCACAGTTCTAAAATAAATTACTTTATGTCTTAGTTAGTCTTTATGATTTGATGACTCTTAGACAAAGCACACTTTGCTGTTAGAACAAACCCAAGAATCCTCTTCCAAGATTTCCTTATCTTAATACCAAGCATGAAAGGGATAACTGAAATGAAGATGGAGGAGGGAAAGATGATGACTGTGGAGAAGAAATATTTCCCTATGTACAAAATTATGTGATTATGGCATTTGAAAAAGACTGTCCATCTCAAATACTTTTGAGGAATTAATGTTGATGATGGAGAGAGGCTTGGAAATTGTGATTGGCCATCTAATTTTTCTGTATAGATAAGCAGTTTATTTAGGCTTTTAGCATATTAAAATACTTGTCATATCCTTTGGGATAAGCATGCTTTGTCATTGTAAAACTTGCTTCACAGAATTAGATACTTTATGGGGTCAGTAATAGATGGTATGGTTTAAAAGAAGCACAGAGGAACAAGATTTAAGGTCCAAGTCTTAGTCATTGCCCTATGGCTATTCCTTTAAGTGTATCTTATGTAGTAAAATATATAACATGTACTGAGAGTTTACTCCGTGCTAAGTACTATGCTAAACCTTTACAGGCATTATCTTATGTAGTCTCAGAACAAATTGCAGATGAGCAAAGAAAAAGAGGTTCAGAGAGAAGTGACTTGCCCAGATTCATGGAGTTGTTAATACATGGGAGAGCAGGGATTTGGACTCAGGCAATCTGATTACAGAGCCCTCAGTCTATATTTGCAGAACAGTGGGCTGGATTAGAACTGCCAATGTTGACTGGCTCTGTTTATCATCTCTTCCATAGTACTTTGAAACAGTACCACCAGACTCCATCAGAGCATGCTCTTTAGGACACTACTCTACATTAATAACATACAGAACAGGTACATGTTTCCTTTGTTAGGCTAATATTCAATATTTAGGAAAATAAAAAGTCAGTTATATGTAGGTAAATTTCTTGGCAAAAGTAGTCAAACCAATAAAGTCATATCTATTGCCTTTTTTAATTTAACTTTGTCTAACTGAAGCAAAGCCCCCTAAATACAGTCATCGTTTCCTTCATAATATCAATCTTATATTAAACACACACTTATAATTTTCAATGGACTAAAATGTCAAAACTGGGAATAATTCTATAGTTTTATTCTCAGTATAATGAGAGAAAAATGTAAGTTTTCTTTTAAGGAGACCAACAATAGGAAAGTAGCTTTCAGTTGGTTAGTTTTTCATGCAGAAATGCTCACCTTTTAGGATTGAATATATATATTTTAATTAATTTATATTTTTGGCAGCTGTGTTGCTGTGTGTGGGCTTTTCTCTAGCTGCAGCAAGCGGGGGCTACTCTTTTTTGCAGTGCGCAGGCTTCTCATTGCGGCGGCTTCTTTTGTTGCAGAGCACAGGGCTCTAGGTGCACGGGCTTCAGTAGTTGTGGCACACAGGCTCAGTAGTTGTGGCTTGCAGGCTCTAGAGTGCAGTAGTTGTGGCACATGGGCTTTGTTGCTCCGCGGCATGTGGGATCTTCCTGGACCAGGGCTCGAATCCATGTCCCCTGCATTAGCAGGCGGATTCTTAACCACTGTACCGCCAGGGAAGTCCCTGTATACATATCTTTTCTAGAAGATGTATATACAGATGAAACTCTGTTACAGGTGGATAGAGGCATGTACCCGTTTGTCATTGCACTTGGTATAGCTACAACTTAATTTCCAATAATGTAATTAACAGCTATCTACTCTAACGTATGAATCTAGACTCTCCATAAGCAAAGAAGTGGGCATCCCTAGTGACTTACACAGATTCTGGTTTAGAGTAAGCTCTCAATTACTGTATGTAAAATTAATTAATAAAACATACTCATGAAATATTTATATATTTTAGTTAAGAAATTATGTCTTGTATAAAAACATGGTAATCTAGGAAGAATTGTATGACAAATAAAATTATTTTGTACTCGATCGCAACTAATTGTAACTTATAAATACTATATTTTAGTGTATGTAATTTATGGATTTCTTTATTTTCTTTTTTAAAGGCTTGTAAGGCTCTATTTTGCTTATAATAGACTTTCCTAAGGGATCTGAATAAGGGTACAAATAGAATAAAGGTTATATACAGACACACACACACACACACACACACATATAATTTATGAGAGCAAAGGAAAAAAATGATTTAGAATACTACTCAGTTTTCTTATGGTAAAATACTCAAATTATGGTTTTAAAAATAGCTCTTAAAATATTCAAACAATTTATTGATTCCTCACATAAATGTATCTTAATGGTCCAAAATAGCATTCCTCTGTCAACCCTCATTGTCCAATTCACCTATTTTTCATTTTGTCTGACAACCTATTAAAACACTGTATCAGGAATAGGCCAAATATTAGGGAAGTGCTTGGATTCTGGATTGAGCCTTTTTTTCTGTTTTGAGCTGAGTAATTCTACAGCATGAATGTTGTTACAGTGAGGTAAGTCACTTTAAAATATGGCCCAGGTGCTGCTTTGAGTGTATTCATGATGTGTACAAGTGGCTGTTTGTTTTATATTCACAACTGATGCTGTCTATTTTGTTACTACAAAATGAGTCATTGTTTTAATACTCCTATGAAGACTTAAGAGTGCGTTCAGGTATGTTCAATGGATTAGAAATCTCCCTTAGGATAGCACAGAGGTTTTACTTTTTCATTTCTAATTTTTTTTTTTTTTTTTTTTGCGGTATGCGGGCCTCTCACTGCTGTGGCCTCTCCCCTTGCGGAGCACAGGCTCCGGACGCGCATGTGGGATCTTCCCGGACCGGGGCACGAATCCGTGTCACCTGCATCGGCAGGCGGACTCTCAACCACTGCCCCACCAGGGAAGCCCTCATTTCTAATTTTTAAAGCAACATGTGTTTGATGAAATATTCCAGATCAGTAAACAATCTTAAAGACTGACGGTCTCTTAAATCCCTTGAAACACAACCAATGGATGATGATTGCTCCATGAAATTCCAACTCTGTTTTGGAGAATGATTTTTCAGAAGCCGTAGAAAGAAACATTGTTTTAAAAATATTTAGCACCCTTTGAGACTAGGAGGTTTCTGGAGGATATATCCTCTTTTCCCCTTCCTCCTTTCTTTCTCCCTTTTATGTATTTTTTTTTCAACAAATAGAGTGGGTATTTAACATATTTTAGGCCCCATGCCACATTCTGGGAATGTAAGCCTGAATAAGACACAGTTCCTATTCTTTAGGGTCTTATAATCTATTTAATAAGAGGAACAACTAAGAAGAAAATCCCCAGTAGAATATCACACTGTCACTGGTAGATCTTTACCTGTTATTTAAAAACAAACCAAAACACTTTCTTGAAAGGCTTTACCAAAGGTATGTCATATATTAAAATTGTTAAAGGTTCTAGCAAACTTATATCCTGAAAAGAAAGGCAACCTCTAACTGTAATTGAAAGCTAGAGTTTCAAAAACTTTTCAAGTCATAATTTTCATGAATAAAATCTCAATATATTTTTAGAATTTTTATAGGAGTATAGTTGATTTACAATGTTGTTTCTGCTGTACAACAAAGTGAATCAGTTATACATATATTCACTCTGTTTTTAGATTATTTTCCTGTATAGGTCAGTACAGAGTATTGAGTAGAGCTCCCTGTGCTATACAGTAGGTCCTTATTAGTTATCTATTTTATATATAGTAGTGTGTATATGTCAATCCCAATCTCCCAATCCCTTCTCCCCTCCTCCCTCCCCCTCCAGTAACCATAAGTTTGTTTTCTATGTCTGTGAGTCTGTTTCTGTTTCATAAATAAGTTCATTTGTATCATTTTTCAGATTCCACATATAAGCAATATCATATGATACTTGACTTTCTCTGTCTGACTTACTTCACTTAGTATGATAATCTCTAAGTCCATCCATGTTGCTGCAAATGGCATTAATTCATTCTTTTTTATGGCTGAGCAATATTCCATTGTATATACGTACCACATCTTTATCCATTCATCTGTTGATGGACATTTAGGTTGCTTCCATGCCTTGGCTATTGTAAATAGTGCTGCTAAAAGCATTAGGGTGCATGTATCTTTTCGAATTAGAGTTTTCTCTGGGTATATGCCCAGGAGTGGGATTGCTCAATCATATGGTAGTTCTATTTTTAGTTTTTTAAAGAACCTCCATACTGTTCTCCATAATGGGTCCTACACTGTTGATGGGAAAGCTAGATGTTTTAATAACATATATTTAATAACATGTTCAATGAAGAGACCTTTAATTAAAAGTAGCACTAAATCCTGAAGATCTCTCTTCTGTGAATTAACAGCTCCAGGAATGAGACTAGGTTGTGACACAGCAGAATACTGAATCTGAGCAAATTGAGCCCTGCCCCTGCCAACCTGGTACCCAGAATCTCCTCTGTAGTCTTCCTTGTGGAGATTAAAGTGGTTCTTGGATACATGTTTAGCTTTACAGTGTCCCCTTTCAGTCCTTGTTTATACACCATTTATGAATTCTTACACCTCTTCTACTTATGGTAAAAGATATATCATGAATAATATATATCATTCTAAATATATCATTCTAAAATGCTGGATATAAGTTGATTTTCTTCTGTGGAGTATTTTTTTTAGGAGATTCTCAAATATTTCTAAAAGCAGTCCTTGATTTTGCATAATTTATTTACTACTTGGCCTTCCATTTGAAATTTCTAAAAAGAAATTAGAATTAGTCTACTTATATGCTGGAATTTGTGAGGTGGGATAGAGAATTTGAGAATTCCTTTTCATGTTGTATTAATCTGTTATTATGAAATGGCTTTTAAAGTTATTTCCCTGATTTATATAAACATATAAAATATGAAATAAGCCTGCTCATAACAAAACTCATATTTAACCACTAATAGTATTTTAGCATCAGTGTTGATATTCTTATATATTTCTTACATACTTGTTATCATACTGTATACACACAGCATTAATCCTCTTTTTAAAATTAACATGAGCTTTTTTTCCCTATCTCATTAAAAGATTCCTATTTAATGGCTACATTATATTACATGATATGGTTCATTTCTCTGTTCTTGGATTTTTAAAGTTGAATCCATATTTCAAAGTATTAAATATTTTCTTTCATTATTTCAAACTTTCCATACACTATCCTCTCCCCTTTGTCATCTGATCTTTGCTACAATTAAGGAAACACCCTAATCTTATCAAAGGTCAGTCCTTCCACCTGTGCTCCAGGTCCATCCTATTTCATCTTCTAAGGTTATTAATCCTGAAATTTCTACTGCACCATCAATTCCTCCCCATCTATTATATTCATCAAAATAAAACATTCTTTAGGTTCTCCCAACTATTAAAAACAAAAAAACAAAACCCTTGCTACTTTTAAAATATAACCACATTTCTTTCCTCCCTTTTATAGCATAGCTTTTTGAATGAGTTGTCAGTAGCAAAACTTTCTCATCTGCATTTTCCTCTTCATCAAGTTCAGCCAGACTTCTGCTCTTCACTACCCTACTCAATCTGCTCTTATCAGATCACCAGTGACCACTATGTTACCAAATGCTAAATGACCCCTTCGCAGCTGTCAAATTACCTTATCAGGAGGCTCATTCTGTCTAGTTTGACCAATCCCATTTTCTCTAAATAAACATTATTCTCGGTTTCTTTTGTATTATACTCTATTGGATTTTCTTCTGACAGTTTCTCCCCCATCTCCATTGCTGGCTGCATGGTTGTTAGGTCAAACTCCAAACTGTGTATCATCATCATACACTGAAGTATAATAAAATCACAGGATGTCTGGGTTGGAAAAGTTTATTCTGTAATATTACATATAATACTGGGACTACAATGAAAATAATTTCAAGCTCCAATTTAGATTCTAAGATAGATTAGCCATGCCCTAACCATAGTAGATCAAATTCACAGATTTCTTGCACCCTATTTACTTTGGCTCCTGTGATGTCTCTGGTAATGGGAATGATACTAAGGTGCTATGTGGGCTAAGTTATGATAAAATAAAGGATGTATCAGCCACCTACTTTGCCAACAAAAATAACATCCTGTACTAAACTAACTATACAAAACTTAAGAAACATCATAAGAAATTTCAAGAAGAAGGTCCTTTATAACCACCTGAATTGGAATAGAGAAGATATGTTACTGATATAAATAATCAGTTGACTTTAGGCATTCACAATTTGGAAGCTCTTTCTCTTGCTCTCACTTTCTTGGTAGTGGGGTTTGAGCGTCTCATCCAAGTTTTCTTGAGGGAAAAATAAATGGACCACTTACTCCCTACTTCTACTCAGCTCAAGAGTCAAAGTTTATGAAAAGAAGTCCAGTTGACCAAGTTAAGTTCAAACCTTTCAAGTACAGAGAGAAATTTGGAGGGGAGGATCTAATCACCAGAAAATAACAATGGGGAAGATGCAGTTGTATTTTGCAAAAGGAAATCATATATTATTAGGGAGATGAATGGATATTGAGGACCTCAGACAAGAAAATGCTCTAAAATTCTTCCAGACCCACAGTTCTTGATTTTTTTCTGACACCTTTCTCCTTGGCTTGTAGCTGGCAATTTCTCCCTCTGTCTTCACATGGTCTTTTCTCTGTACAAGTCTGTGTCCTATTAGGACACCAGCCATATGGTCTTAGGGCCCACATTAACAACATCATTTGACCTTAATTACCTCTTTAAAGGATCTGTCTTCAAATACAGTTACATTCTGAGGTACTAGGGTTTAGAACTTGAACATACATATTTTTTGGGGGGAGAACATAATTCAGCCTGAAACAATGATATCTCTGGAAATTTATTTATGGAAACTCTGAATTGGCAACACTTACCCACTAGGGAAAACATTCACTACATTCTTCTGAGTTCTTGGAATTACAATAAATTGTGGAAGAAAGATTATAATGAAATGTTTAAAAAATACACTTTCAATCAATTTCACAGTGAATGAAAATCCTAATCAGACACCTAATATTTTAATTAAGACTATTTTCTAAATATGTATATAAACATAGTTTATGACTTAGTTATTTCTCCTAGCATAAGGGAGCTTTATTGACCAAATAGCATTAGATACATATCAGGCAGTTGTTCAAAGAAGAGCAAGCACACTGTTTGACTGATTAAGGGATCTGTGGTGCATATTAGACTATGATAGTATATTGTGATTCTAGAAAACCGTATCCCCCCTCAATAAACCCTGAAAATTCACTGAGAAATCACTTTCAGTGGCACCACAACTACGTTACAATACACAAAATTAACATAGCTGTTCTCATCTAGAGAGCTTATTTTTTTATTTTTTAACATCTTTATTGGACTATAATTGCTTTACAGTAGTGTGTTAGTTTCTGCTTTATAACAAAGTGAATCAGTTATACATATATATATATATATATATGTTCCCATATTTCTTCCTTCTTGGGTCTCCCTCCCTCCCACCCTCCCTATCCCACCCCTCTAGGTGGTCACAAAGCCCCGAGCAGATCTCTCTGTGCTATGCGGCTGCTTCCCACTAGCTATCTATTTTACGTTTGGTAGTGTATATATTGTCCATGCCACTCTCTCACTTTGTTACAGCTTAACCTTCCCCCTCCCCATATCCTCAAGTCCATTCTCTAGTAGGTCTGTGTTTTTATTCCCGTCTTTCCCCTAGGTTCTTCATGACCATTTTTTTCTTTTTTCTTTTTTCTTAGATTCCATATATATGTGTTAGTGTACTGTATTTGTTTTTCTGACTTACTTCACTCTATATGACAGACTCTAGGTCCATCCACCTCACTACAAATAACTCAATTTCGTTTCCTTTTATGACTGAGTAATATTCCATTGTATATATGTGGCACATCTTCTCTGTCCATTCATCCGATGATGGACACTTTGGTTGCTTCCATGTCCTGGCTATTGTAAATAGAACTGCAAGGAACATTTTGGTACATGACTCTTTTTGAATTATGGTTTTCTCAGGGTATATGCCCAGTAGTGGAGTTGCTGGGTCGTATGGTAGTTCTATTTTTAGTTTTTTGAGAAACTTCCATACTGTTCTCCATAGTGGCTGTAACAATTTACATTCCCACAAACAGAATTTATTGTTTCTAGATTTTTTTATGATATGGCCATTCTGAACGGTGTGAGATATCTCATTGTAGTTTTGATTTGCATTTCTCTAATGATTAATGATGTTGAGCATTCTTTCATGTGTTTGTTGGCAATCTGTATATATCTTCTTTGGAGAAATGTCTATTGAGCTCTTCTGCCCATTTTTGGATTGGGTTGTTTGTTTTTTTGTTATTGAGCTGCATGAGCTGCTTGTAAATTTTGGAGATTAATCCTTTGTCAGTTGCTTCATTTGCAAATATTTTCTCCCATTCTGAGGGTTGTCTTTTGGTCTTGTTTATGGTTTCATTTGCTGTGCAAAAGCTTTGAAGTTTCATTAGGTCCCATTTGTGTACTTTTGTTTTTATTTCCATTTCTCTGGGAGGTGGGTCAAAAAGGATCTTGCTGTGATTTATGTCATAGAGTGTTCTGCCTATGTTTTCCTCTAAGAGTTTGATAGTGTCTGGCCTTACATTTAGGTCTTTAATCCATTTTGAGTTTACTTTTGTGTATGGTGTTAGGGAGTATCCTAATTTCATACTTCTACATGTAGCTGTCCACTTTTTCCAGCACCACTTATTGAAGAGGCTGTCTTTTCTCCACTGTTTATTCTTGCCTCCTTTATCAAAGATAAGGTGACCATATGTGTGTGGGTTTATCTCTGGGCTCTCTATCCTGTTCCATTGATCTATATTTCTGTTTTTGTGTCAGTACCATCCTGTCTTGATTACTGTACCTTTGAAGTATAGTCTGAAGTCAGGGAGCCTGATTCCTCCAGCTCTATTTATCGTTCTCAAGATTGCTTTGGCTATTCGGGGTCTTTTGTGTTTCCATAGAAATTGTGAAATTGTTTGTTCTAGTTCTGTGAAAAATGCCAGTGGTAGTTTGATAGGGATTGCACTGAATCTGTAGATTGCTTTGGGTAGTAGAGTCATTTACACAGTTGATTCTTCCAATCAAAGAACATGGTATATCTCTCTATCTACTTGTATTATCTTTAATTTCTCTCATCAGTTTCTTATAATTTTCTGCATACAGGTCTTTTTTCTCCTTAGGTAGGTTTATTCATAGATATTTTATTCTTTTTGTTGCAATGGTAAATGGGAGTGTTTTCTTAATTTCACTTTCATATTTTTCATCAGTAGTGTATAGGAGTGCCAGAGATTTCTGTGCATTAATTTTGTATCCTGCTACTTTACCAAATTCATTGATTAGCTCTAGTAGTTTTATGGTAGCATCTTTAGGATTCTCTATGTATACTATCATATCATCTGCAAACAGTGACAGCTTTACTTCTTTTCTGATTTGGATTCCTTTTATTTCTTTTTCTTCTCTGATTGCTGTGGATAAAACTTCCAAAACTATGTTGAATAATAGTGGTGACAGTGGGGAACCTTGTCTTGTTCTTGATCTTAGTGGAAATGGTTTCAGTTTTTCACCATTGAGGACGATGTTGGCTGTGGGTTTGTCATATATGGCCTTTATTATGTTGAGGAAAATTCCCTCTATGCCTTTCTGCAGGGCTTTTATCATAAACGGGTGTTGAATTTTGTTGAAAGCTTTCTCTGCATCTATTGAGATGATCATACGGTTTTTCTCCTTCAGTTTGTTAATATGGTGTATCACGTTGATTGATTTGCATATATTGAAGAATCCTTGCATTCCTGGAATAAAACTCAGTCATGGTGTATGATCTTTTTAATGTTCTGTTGGATTCTGTTTGCTAGTATTTTGTTGAGAATTTTTGCATCTATGTTCATCAGTGATATTGGCCTGTAGTTTTCTTTCTTTGTGACATCTTTGTCTGGTTTTGGTATCAGGGTGATGGTGGACTTGTAGAATGAGATTGGGAATGTTCCTCCCTCTGTTATATTTTGGAAGAGTTTGAGAAGGATAGGTGTTAGCTCTTCTCTAAATGTTTGACAGAATTCGCCTGTGAAGCCATCTGGTCCTGGGTTTTTGTTTGTTGGAAGACTTTTAATCACAGTTTCAATTTCAGTGCTTGTGATTGGTCTGTTCATATTTTCGATTTCTTCCTGGTTCAGTCTCGGCACATTGTGCATTTCTAAGCATTTGTCCATTTCTTCCAGGTTATCCATTTTATTGGCATAGGGTTGCTTGTAGTAATCTCTCATGACCGTTTGTATTTCTGCAGTGTCAGTTGTTACTTCTCCTTTTTCATTTCTAATTCTATTGATTTGAGTCTTCTCCCTTTTTTCTTCATGAGTCTGGCTAATGGTTTATCAATTTTATTTATCTTCTCAAAGAACCAGCCTTTAGTTTTATTGATCTTTGCTATTGTTTGCTTCATTTATTTTTCATTTATTTCTGACCTGATTTTATGATTTCTTTCCTTCTGCTAATTTTGAGGGTTTTTTTGTTCTTCTTTCTCTAATTGCTTTAGGTGCAAGGTTAGGTTGTTTATTTGAGATGTTTTCTGTTTCTTAAGGTAGGATTGTATTGCTATAGATTTCCCTCTTAGAACTGCTTTTGCTGCATCCCATAGGTTTTGGGTCATCATGTCCCCATTGTTATTTGTTTCTAGGTATTTTTTTATTTCCCCTTTGATTTCTTCAGTGATCACTTGGTTATTAAGTAGTGTATTGTTTAGCCTCCATGTATTTGTATTTTTTACATATATTTTCCTGTAATTGATATCTAGTCTCATAGCGTTGTGCTCAGAAAAGATACATGATATGATTTCAATTTTCTTAAATTTACCAAGGCTTGATTTGTGACCCAAGATATGATCTATCCTGGAGAATGTTCCATGAGCACTTGAGAAAAATGTGTATTCTGTTGTTTTTGGTTGGAATGTCCTCTAAATATCAATTAAGTCCATCTTGTTTAATGTATCATTTAAAGCTTGTGTTTCCTTATTTATTTTCATTTTGGATGATCTGTCCATTGGTGAAAGTGGGGTGTTAAAGTCCCCTACAATGATTGTGTTACTGTCAATTTCCCATTTTATGGCTGTTAGTATTTGCCTTATGTATTGAGGTGCTCCTATGTTGCATGCATAAATATTTACCATTTTTTATCTTCTTCTTGGATCGATCCCTTGATCATTATGTAGTGTCCTTCTTTGTCCCTTGTAATAGTCTTTATTTTATTTTATTTTATTTTTGCGGTACGTGGGCCTCTCACAGTTGTGGCCTCTCCCATTGTGGAGCACAGGCTCTGGACGCGCAGGCTCAGCAGCCATGGCTCATGGGCCCAGCCACTCCGCAGTTCTTCTGCCTCAGTTATTCTGCTCTTGATCCCTTCTAGAGTATTTTTAATTTCATTTATTGTGGTGTTCATTGTTGCTTGTTTCCTCTTTAGTTCTTCTAGGTCCTTATTAAATGTTTCTTGCATTTTCTCTATTCTAGTTCCAAGATTTTGGATCATCTTTACTATCATTATTCTGAATTCTTTTTCAGGTAGACTGCCTATTTCCTCTTCATTTGTTAGGTCTGGTGTGTTTTTATCTTGCTCCTTCATCTGCTGTGTGTTTTTCTGTCTTCTCATTTTGCTTATCTTACTGTGTTTGGGGTCTCCTTTTCACAGGCTGCAGGTTCGTAGTTCACGTTGTTATTGGAGTCTGTCCCCAGTGGCTAAATTTGGTTCAGTGGGTTGTGTAGGCTTCCTGCTGGAGGGGACTAGTGCCTGTGTTCTGGTGGATGAGGCCGGATCTTGTCTTTCTGGTGGGCAGGTCCACATCTGGTGGTGTGTTTTGGGGTGTCTGTGGCTTTATTGTGATTTTAGGCAGCCTCTCTGCTAATAGATGGGGCCGTGTTCCTGTCTTGCTAGGTTTTTGGCATAGGTTGTCCAGCACTGTAGCTTGCTGGTTGTTGAGTGAAGCTGGGTCTTGGTGTTGAAATTGAGATCTCTGGGAGATTTTTGCTGTTTGATATTACATGGAGCTGGGAGGCCTCTTGTGGACCAGTGTCCTGAGGTTGGCTGTCCCAGCTCAGAGGCACAGCCCTGATGCCTGGCTGGAGCACCAAGAGCCTTTCATCCTCATGGCTCAGAATAAAAGGGGGAAAAAATAGAAAGAAAGAAAGAGGATAAAATAAAGATAAAATAAAATAAAGTTATTAAAATAAAAAATAATTATTAAGAAAAATTTTAAAAGTTAAAATGAAAAATAAAAAAACCAAAACGGATGGACAGAACCCTAAGACAAATGGTGAAAGCAAAGCTATGCAGACAAAATCTCACACAGAAGCATACATATACACACTCACAAAAAGAGGAAAAGGGGAAAAAATAATATATCTTGCTCCCAAAGTCCACATCCTCAATTTGGGATGATTCATTGTCTATTCAGGTGTTCCACAGATGCAGGGTACATCAAGTTGATTGTGGAGCTTTAATCTGCTGCTTCTGAGGCTGCTGGGAGAGATTTCCCTTTCTCTTCTTTGTTCACACTCCCAGGTTTCAGCTTTGGATTTGGACCCGCCTCTGCGTGTAGGTCGCCTGAGGGCATCTGTTTTTTGCTCAGACAGGATGGGGTTAAAGGAGCAGCTGATTCGGGGGCTCTGGCTCACTCAGGCTGGGGGGAGGGAGGGGTACAGAGTGTAGGACGAACCTGCAGTGGCAGAGGCTGTTCTTATGTCACACTAGCCTGAGGCATGCCTTGTGTTCTCCCGGGGAAGTTGTCCCTGGATCATGGGAACCTGGCGGTGGCGGGCTGCACAGGTTCTCGGAAGGGGGGGTGTGGATAGTGACCTGTGCTCACACACAGGCTTCTTGGTGGTGGCAGTAGCCGCCTTAGCATCTCATGCCCGTCTCTGGGGTCTGCGCTGATAGCCCCGGCTAGCGCCCGTCTCTGGAGCTCCTTTAAGCAGCGCTCTTAATCCCCTCTCCTTGCGCACTAGGAAATAAAGAGGGAAGAAGTCTCTTGCCTCTTCCGCAGGTCCAGACCTTTTCCCGGACTCCCTCCCGGCTAGCCGTGGTGCACTAACCCCTTCAGGCTGTGTTCTCGCCTCCAGTCCTCTCCCTGGGATCCCGAAGCCCAAGCCTCAGCTCCCAGTCCCCGCCCGCCCCGGCGGGTGAGCAGATGAGCCTCTCGGGCTGGTGAGTGCTGGTCAGCACTGATCCTCTGTGTGGGAATCTCTCCGCTTTGCCCTCCGCACCCCTGTTGCTGCGCTCTCCTCCGCGGCTCCGAAGCTCCCCGCTCCGCCTCCCGCAGTCTCTGCCCGCGAAGGGGCTTCCTAGTGTGTGGAAACCTTTCCTCCTTCACAGCTCCCTTCCACTAGTGCAGGTCCCCTCCCTATTCTTTTGCCTGTTTATTCTTTTTTCTTTTTCCCTACCCAGGTACGTGGGGAGTTTCTTGCATTTGGGGAGGTCTGAGGTCTTCTGCCAGCATTCAGTAGGTGTTCTGTAGGAGTTGTTCCACGTGTAGATGTATTTCTGATGTATCTGTGGGGAGGAAGGTGATCTCCGCGTCTTACTCTTCCACCATCTTCCTCCCTTCTGAGAGCTTATTTTTATAATAAAATTTATAGATCATTTGTATCCAAATCAGCCCTTGACTTGGCATTTGACTGACTTAACATAATTTTGTAACACCCTACTCCAGAGCCTGTTTACTTATAAATGATTTGTTTGGTGCTGATGACAATCTCTTGTTAGGTGTACAACTCAGGAGAATATGTGATAGAAATCTATGCTTAAAAAATCTGTTCAGTGCTTAGATAGCAGTCACCTTACTTTAAATCTATGCGTAATATAAAAAGTCAGTAAGGAGCAGATCAAGATGATAAATTGCCTGTTTTGACCGTTTTAAAGATTCTCCAAATGGAGGATTCTGTTCATAAATGCCAGCTATACTAAAATGCAAAGCATCAACCTGATAAAATAGTGCATATGGCCATTCAATTAGATTATCCTCTCCCTCTAAAGGAGAACTGCAACTAATGGATGTAATTGCCTCTGAGAGCTTGAGACATTTTTATCCTGTGCCACATGCTTTATATTTCATTTGAATAACAAGAGCTTTCTGTGTTAATGCCTACACTTTAATTAGAAAATTGAAGTCTGATTTTAATGTTCAAACAGCCCGCTAAAATGGAAATTGTAAATATTTTTGAAGAAGAAATACTAGCAGAATTGTGCTAAACTCTACTACCAAAATATTATAAATATAACATGTGCTATGTTTAATTAACTTCCATTATCCATCAGAAAGGCTACTTACCTGGCAAAAATACTGAACAGACGTACAAATACTAGAAGAGACTCTTACTGAAAAATTCCAAAGATGTTTCTCAGTATGTCCAGCCTCCTGCTAGAGGATTTGCCACTTTAAAAAATTGTGGCAAACTTCTGAACTTCACATAGAAAGCTAAATTTTGGAGTGTCTTGACAGCATGTGACCAGATTCCCCCTCCTAAAGGTTTAAATTGAATTTAGTTTTTATGGTATATGTAAACAGTGACCCATGCTGCAATGTTAGCAGGTGAATTTAGGAAACAAAATATATCAGAAATAAAACTCCGCCCCACCAAAACAACCATCCTCTGTTTTCACTGAAAAAATAAAAATATATGTATAATTATACATGCATATCAAACATATGTAAATGGTACTGGTGTGTATTTTATTAGTACTTAAAGTTTGTTCTTCCAGATGGTTATCATTTAGAGTATATACAATTCAATGTTAGGTGTAAGTTAGAAGAAATGGTGGAAGGCTATACCATATTCACTGGACGTGTGCAAACATTGGTTCTTGTGTAGGAAGTATAGGAATTCGGGTGTCTCCACTGCCCAAGCTCCTCCTGTGGCCTGTATCCTTATAAAAGTTGAGTGGAAAAGTGCAGACACCCAGAATATGTTACAAAATTCATCCTTATGCTTGCTCTATTTGGCAAGACACTGAGGGAACTCCCCTCATGGTGTCATTCCATCTGATGATAATCCAAGTTTCCATCACTAAAATCTAGGCTACCTGGCATGCTTAGAAACTGTGATAGCAATACATACACAAAAAGAGCAGGCAAGAGAGAAAACAAGAGGAAACAAAGAAAAGCCATTCTTTAGCTTTTGTAATTATTACTGTTTCTGATTGTTCTCATGAAGTCTGTTAATACTCAGGAGGAATGAGTGCTCCTAAGTTTCTAGAAGTTGGGCACTCACTATTTTCTGTTTGTTCCGGCTCTATACCTCTGTTGTGCCTTTTTACTGCCAAACAGCAAAGGGACTGCAAAATGGAGAAGACAGACAAGAGGAAAGGTTGATGATAAAAAGAGGATTGGGAAGGAAAAGTTTGGGGGCTGAAATGAAGGTAGACAACAAGGAAAGAGAACGGTATGGGATTACTGAGGTTTATAAGGTAAATGGCCATATTTGTGATCTCATCTTATTTGCCTTATGTATACTTTGAGTACACCACATAGCTCCAGAGTCCTGAAACAACAAACCACGTGTGTCAGTAACAGGTTCTGGAGATTGGAGAGCCCAGAAACCTACAGGAGGTGCCGTCAAGTAACAGGCAAATTTCCTTAGCCCCTCCCCCCAAGTACCCACCTGGTTCATCTAATTTCCCTCCTTACAATGGTACATCATTTAAAAATTTCAGCCATGAGGAAGAAAAACAAAATGGAATTATGCAATCCTTAAGAATCCTTAGTCCTTCACCAGGATATCCCTCCTGTGGCCTGGCATGGGGAAGGTTTGACAGCACTACTGAGATGATAGTCTAACCTGTCTCCCTGATAGTGCAACTCTTTTTACCTGCAACTGCGTTTAGATAAATGTTTATAAAATTCTGCTTCTGATCTGTCACCTCCTATGGATCATTTTTAAATGGATTGCTATTACAAGATAAAATACAAACTCGGAGTCTGAAATGCAATACCCTACCTACACAGTCTGCTCACTGACTGCCTTCGTAAACATCTCTCCAGCTATTTCATCTCTTCCAACAGAAACTCGTACTCCCCCATATCCCATATCTGCCTCCTGAGCCACACAAATCACTTCCACATCTGAGTCTTTGCTTACAGCCTCCCTCTCACCTGAGCTCCCCTCTTTCCTTTCTTCACTCACATCCCAACTACTCTTCTTGACACAATTTGTGTCCCATTTTCTCTGAGATGCTATCTTCAGGTTACACTGTCCAGGAATTATTTCCTAAGCTCCCACTGCACTTCCTTAATGACCATTTATGTAGCACTTGTATATTGCGAATGAACTTGCCGCAGCTGTCTTTTTCTTCTAAAAATATAAATTTTGTGGTAAATAATCTTAGAATCTTTATTATTTATAGAACCTGGTGTGTTAAAATATACATAGCATGTACTTACAGATTATTAAATGAGTGAATACAGACTTCAAAATTCTTTTGGTTTAAATCCTGCAGATAAATGTTTAAGGCCCAAAATTAAGTTTGATAACCAATTAATTGCAAATTAAGAGTGTAATAAGTATTAAAACCATACTAATTTATAGACATACATATGAGTTTCTCTACAAAATCAGAATAATTTATAAAATTTTAGATGTAAAATATAACCTGGCAATTCTACCTTATTTGATACTGAAATTAAAAGAAAAATTCATAATACCCTTTGACTTATAATACTATGTATAATTTTAATGTCCAAGATAATAAAAAATACAGGTTGACCCATAGTTAATGAGTATCACTCCAATAATGCAAATCATATTCTTTTAAAAAAAAATTTGTTTAACATCTTTATTGGAGTATAATTGCTTTACAATGGTGTGTTAGTTTCTGCTTTATAACAAAGTGAATCAACTATACATATACATATATCCCCAAATCTCCTCCCTCTTTCATCTCCCTCCCACTCTCCCTATCCCACCCCTCTGGTGGTCACAAAGCATGGAGCTGATCTCCCTGTGCTTTGCGGCTG
This sequence comes from Lipotes vexillifer, assembly GCF_000442215.2. Lineage (NCBI taxonomy): Eukaryota > Metazoa > Chordata > Mammalia > Artiodactyla > Lipotidae > Lipotes > Lipotes vexillifer. Next base: position 808,845 of record NW_006796998.1, on the reverse strand, counting down.
CTTCCCACTAGCTATCTATTTTACATTTGGTAGAATATATGTAAGTCCATGCCACTCTCTCACTTCTTCCCAGCTTACCCTTCCCACTCCCCGTGTCCTCAAGTCCATTCTCTACATCTGTGTCTTTATTCCTGTCCTGCCCCTAGGTTCTTCATAACCTTTTTTTTTTTTAGATTCCGTATATATGTGTTAGCACACAGTATTTGATTTTCTCTTTCTGACTTACTTCACTCTGTATGACAGATTCTAGGTCCATCTACCTCACTACAAGTAACTCAATTTCACAATTTGTATGGAAACACAAAAGACCGCAAATAGCAAAAGCAATCTTGAGAAAGAAAAATGGAGCTGGAGGAACCAGGCTCCCTGAGTTCAGGCTGTACTACAAAGCTACAGTAATCAAGACAGTATGGTACTGGCACAAAAACAGAAATATAGATCAATGGAATGGGATAGAAGGCCCAGAGATAAACCCATGCACCTATGATTGCCTTATTTTTGATCAAGGAGGCAAGAATATACAATGGAGAAAAGACAGCCTCTTCAATGAGTGGTGCTGGGAAAACTGGACAGCTACATGTAAAAGCTACAAATCGTATTCTTAATAAAAATAACAACAAAAATAACAAGGCATGTAATCAGACCATATGTATAAATTGATGAGGACCCAACTCTTCCACGTTCTGAAAGTTTCCAATTAAACTACTAAAGTAATTGGATTTTGTTCTTAATTCCAGCATCACATAAACTGTACATTGAAATGCCTTTCACAAATACAGTGATAGGAAAAACCATCTCTTCCTATTTTGTTATTATAGTTGATATAAGAAAATAGTAATAAAAGTGTTTCTGCTATCTACAAGATAAATGCAGCTAGGCCATTTTTTCCTTCCTAATAGAAACTTCAAAAAGATATCTTTCCTTTCTCTCTTCATCTTTCTTTTAATCACAAATACAATCTGTAACAGAAGCCAAGAATAAACTTAATCTCTTGGTGAGTTTCAGACATTTAACAATTATATAGGTTGACTCATCAAATAGGCATTGATTGTTAGCATTAGCCAGAAGTATATAAACACTTATAAATATTGCATGCAGAAGAGAAGCTGCACTTAGATGGATGAGTAATAGTTCTGTTGTTGGTAATCTATTATATCTCTTTTGCATGGAAAAAGCAATTAGAAACGCATTTCTGACTATCCCAGACAGACCTTAGATGCTTCACAGTGGAAAATTAAAATTTTAGACATCGCAAATAATGTAATAAATGTACCTTCACTCACCACACGATAATGGTACCTGGGGGACCTGGACAAGATCATAAGACCACAATTTGACTTACCTTTCTTCCTTTTGATAATCTATTTTTATAAAGCCATGGAATTATTTATTTTGATAGTAGATTTGTGTGTGTGTGTTTGTGTTGTAAGCAAGTGAGGGGAAGAGATGGAGAGAAAGAGAAGAAAAAACTTGCTTCAGAAAAATAAGTATTAATGCACAAGAAATGGCAACATTTTAAAATATATATATATATATATATTTTAAATTAATTAATTAATTTATTTATGGCTGTGTTGGGTCTTCGTTTCTGTGCGAGGGCTTTCTCTAGTTGTGGCGAGCGGGGGCCACTCTTCATCGTGGGAGAAATGGCAACTTTGACAACTGTACCATAATAAACCTATATGCCTGCAGGTCAGGAGTGTAAAACAACCCTCAGAAGTGAATTTTACTATCAAACTTCCAGAGACTTATGATAACCTTTGAGTAAACTTGATTTTTTAAAATATGAAAAAAACCCTTTGTTGTATCCTTAGAGTTTTTCATTATATCCACTATACATTAGATATTAAAAAACTGCCATATCAGGTTTCTGTCTGGCAGGGAATTATGATTCATATTATCATTATCATCACTTACACTGAAGAAATGCTCACATTCTAGGAAAATTTTTTAAAAATCAGTTTAAATTGTGCAGAGCATTCAGCTAAGTTCATGTTATTAAGAATTCATTAAAAATCCTTCACAGGGGGCCTCCCTGGTGGCGCAGTGGTTGAGAGTCCGCCTGCCGATGCAGGGGATACGGGTTCGTGCCCCGGTCCGGGAGGATCCCACGTGCCGCGGAGCGGCTGGGCCCGTGGGCCATGGGCGCTGAGCTTGCGCATCCGGCAACGGGAAAGGCCACGACAGTGAGAGGCCCACATATCGCAAAAAAAAAAAAAAAAAAAATCCTTCACAGGTATTTCCTTTCCTTCCTTTTAAATTGTCATGGGATAACTGGATTTTTTTTTTATAGTAGAGAAATTGGGCCTACAGAGGACAAAAGATCTGAATTCAGTTCCCTCAAATAACTGCATTTTTTCTTGATTGTTACATGTCATGTGCTTACTGTATCTGAGTAAAGAAAAAAAATCAGAAACAGGATATTGTTTTAGAATTATTAGCTTGATCATCTATTTTTCAGAAACACAAGACAATTTCCTATATATATGAATACATATATTTTCAAATTCTAAATATATATATATATTTGATTCTGAATAGTATAATGGTAGGATTTCTATTAAAATAACAAGACCTTAGTGTTAAGTTAATAAAACCTAAAGTTTATGCAGTACCTCTTTCCTTTGTATTCTTTCCTCTGTAACCTCCAACCTATAAAGCTTTGAATCGGATAAAGGTAAATGTTGAGGGTCATAGTAATGAATAGGAAAGGGAGTGGATGGATTCGCTATTGATTTAACTTGGAAGTGTGTGTTTTATGTATTGTGATCACCCTAACACCCAACTATATCAGGGTCTACGTCTGTGATAACAAAAGTGATTTTGGAGAAAGATAAATGACAAGAAGTGACAGTTGCAAGAAAGGGAGAGGGATGAAAGCATATGCTTATAAATAATAAAACAATGACACTTAACAAAAGCACATCCGATGCATATTTTCCTGTAGTTAAAATCTTCGCTTAGCTGGAGATACTGCAGTATTCCCAATTAAAAATAAAATCCCCAAATAGAATAAAGTTCTAAATTAACTATTTTTTAATTACTCATATAGCATAATTTTTCCTTAGTCTTTGATGAAGTTTGAAATAATCTATAAAATGTACTGACCAGTAGGAAGGGCTTATCAAACAATGCTTGAGTCTTTATAGAAAGGATTTCTTCTTAAGTAGTTTTAAATCACCTTAACAAATGCTAGTCAAATCATGCTTTGATGGTATACCTTTTTTGTCAGATCTGACTGGGATTTTTCTGGATGATCCCTAGTATTTCCCTAGTTTTAGAATTCTAGGCTAGGTTTATTATTCAAGGCTACATAATAAACCTTTTAGGTTGACTGGATAGGTGTGATTTTCAAGCTCAAGTAGATGGCCAATCTAACTGCTTTAGTAGGGACAAAAAAGCTGGACTCAGCAGCAGTTATTAGTCTTCATCAGGAAACAGGTTACTAAGACAGGCTTCATTTGGGGAAAAAAAACAAAAAACAAAACAAAAAACACCTCTTCTCCTCTACAGATAGAGGTTTGAGGAAGTCAGAGACATGGTTCAGGTATTGCATCTGTGACAATTTTGTGGCAGGGCAGTATACCTTTATTGCCCATCTAGCTGGGAGAAAGCTTTATTAGACACATTTATTGTTCCCTTGGCAAGTGGTGTTCTGCAGTATTACCCTGTAAGCCAATTGTGTGGCTGTTTTTTGGGCTGTATGAATAATGCACCACCGAAACAGTCATTGGTTATTTTGGCTACAGGAAGAATCTAGTTATATTGATTTTGTGGCAGTCTCATTGTTTGCTAAGAATTTGACTTATGTTGAAAAAGTGAAATTAACCTGTAAAGAGTTGATTTCATATATCTGTCTTTCATTATACAGGTACCTAAAAAAGCCATTTATTTTCTAGAGAATTATAGTAAAACAAAAATGGCCACAGATTAATCACAGTTCTCAAATATGCATAGATACACACAGCCTCCCTCTGCTTCAGCTCATTTCTCCGCCTGGTCTCCTCATGTCATTTATAAATCTGCTTTTCTTTTGGACTCTGAAGGAAAACAAAGTTTTGGGCCACTTCATTTCTGAGAATGATTCTAACCTTAGCAGCTTCCGAGCCCTCTAGTGCTATTTTTCTGAATGGATTTGTTTTTGTTCAGCAATGTTTAGAGTACACAAACCAAACTGCATGTGAAATATTGTCCACCTGCAAAAGCTCTCAAAGGTCACTAAATGAGGTAACCATGCCATGCAAGAATGATTGTTTCTGGGATAAGAGGATGGAACTATACAAAGGCAATGCTATCTAGGTAAACCTGAAAAGAGTCTTTTGACATATTTCAAGGGGCAAACAGAACAGCTTTAAAAGGCTTGTTTAGTAACAGAAAAGACTGAAGTTGACAGAGCTATGCATTGGTTTGCTTAGATTGGTTCCACATTTGCCAACACTAAATATAGCTTTTCCTATGTATAATATTCTTCTTTACTTTCTTCCTTCCTCCCTTCCTTTTTTCTCCTGTCAAGAATGTACCAGTGCAAATCTCTGTTCTTAAAAGTACATGACAACCCCTCCAATTTCACTGTGCTCTTTCCTTAAAATACCTATTGAAATTATCTAGATGTTTAGTTATATATTACCTTATATGATTTCACATTATTTATTACCAATTTTCTCTGTGAAGTCTGTCATAGGCAGAAAACTATTTGTATGTTTCATCAAAAAAGAGGGAAAGGAATCAATGTCCATATTACCCAGTTTAAATATAAATATTACCTCTGATTTTGAAACCCTTATGTGAAATATCTTTTATGTATTTTTCCAAGTTTTCTACTAAATTGTCTTCTTACTGTTTTGTAGGAGTTAATTAAATATTCTAAATGGAATCCTTCCTCAGTTGTGTGTTCAAAATCTTATATAGGTTTTTGGCTTAAACACATCTTTAAAAGAAAATTAGGAAACAATTCTTCATGAACTTGGGAATAAGAAAAGATTGTTTTTAAACAAAACATAAAAACACAAACCTTAAAGGAAAGAATGGAATATTTTTACTACATTAAAAATGAGAATTTATTTTAATGAAAAAGTAAAGAGAATGAAGAAAACAAAATCATCCCCAAAACAATTGGGTAGCTATTTTTTCTCATCAATCTAAATATATTATTTCATTCTCTTCTGACTTCCTTTTTTGCTATTGAGAACTGTCTGATAGCCATTATTTTATATATTAACTTAATCTTTCCCATTTATTGCTTTTAAAACCTTCTCTTTTTTCTTGTTTTGCTCCATTATTTTACCCATGACATGTCTAACTATGGATTTTCTTTTTATTTGTCTTGCTTGTGTTGTGAGTCTTTGAATTTCCTGAATCTGAGGAAGGGCATCTTACAGAAAAATCTAGGATATTATTTATCATTACCTTACTGAATATCCTATTCTCAGCTCAAACTTTGATTAGACAGAGTTTGGGCTTATTCACTTTATTCTCCTTATTTATATTTTTTATCTCTTTGTCTTACTGAGTAATTTTCTATAGAACTATGTTCCACTTCACTAATTCTTTCTGCAGCTATGTCCAATTGCCTGTAACTTGAAGCACTAATTAATAAAATTTGAAATTTTAATATGAGTATTTTTTATTTTAATACTGGTATTAATAAAATTTTAATATGTATATTTTTCATTTTTTAAATTTTAGTTTGTGCTTTTTCAAAGTTTTCAGAATATTTTGTTCACCATGATAACTTCAATGCCCTTTGTATCTTTACATGTACATATATTTATTATCTGATGATTCCATCATCTGTAGTTTGGGAATCTGATTCTTTAGTTTGACTTTTTTTGCTGGGTTTATGTAATTATGTGATGATGTGGTTCTGGATGGGTTTCATTATTTTGAATGGGGGCTGCTCTTTGGAATTCAATCAATAGGAGGTATTTGAGGCCTTTATTTAAAATGTTTTCCTCCAAAGAACATTTATATTAGTTTTATCCAGATTCCTATAGGCAAACCAACATGGGGCTGCATTTGATTAAATTTTATTTTTTATACTTTTAAGGCAACAGATGCTATGATTTCATGACACAAACATGTGTGATTATGAGCTTATGGTTAGGGAAGATTTCTTTTTTCTTTTCTCTTTTTTTGTTCCCTTCTACTCAGTCTCAACTCAGGGCCAAATCAGGCAGGCATGCTTTTACAGGGATTGGATTTGCTTATTTTTGGTTTGTTTTCCCAACTCATTTATTGAGCATGTTATCCTTTTGGGGTATTTGTTTTATTTGGAGAATTCTGAGTTGATATTCTTTCTTCAGAGGCCCAGTTTATCCATTTTCCTGGTATGTGATCCTTCTTTTAACCCACATGTGTGGCCTCTGAAGATTTACAGATGACTTTCATCCAAATGTTAACTTTATTACTACCTTGTCCTTATTTAATCACACATTCTCCTTTTTCTGGCTTCTATTTCCCTTACAATACTGCTCATTCAGACATGATTTAACATACGTATATTAAATATGCAGGGTTTTGTGTTCTGTCCCAAGAGTGGTTTCTTTTATGGTTCTGTCCCATCTTGGATTTTTTTCTCATTGTAGTTATAAACTATTTTTGGGTACAAATGTTATCATAGTTCTTATTGAAATCTAGACTATGTCTTGTTCAGTTATGTATTTAGAAGGTGCTAAATCTTCTAAAATGGATTAATGTTTATATTTTCTCAGTGGACTGAAAATCTTGTATATGAGTTTCACTCTTCACTCTTGCATATTGGAAATGTGTATCAAGTACATACACCCTTTACATTGAGAACTTATTCTCTACAAGGCATTGTGTCAATTCCTGTGATCACAAGGGGCAACAACTGAACTCAATTGGCTGAAAGTAATTTAAGTTGAATTTGAAGTCCCCCAAAAGAGTAAAAGAAAATATCTTACTCATTTTAATTTCAAAATTTTTTATAGTTTTGCCACAGTCCCTGATGCTGGAATCAATTTAAAAATTGACAAAATAGGGCTTCCCTGGTGGCGCAGTGCTTGAGAGTCCGCCTGCCGATGCAGGAGACGCGGGTTCGTGCCCCGTTTCGGGAGGATCCCACATGCCGCGGAGCGGCTGGGCCCGTGAGCCATGGCCGCTGGGCCTGCGCGTCCGGAAGCCTGTGCTCCGCAAATGGGAGAGGCCACGACAGTGAGAGGCCCGCATAACGCAAGAAAAAAAAAAAAAAAAAAAAAATTGACAAAATATATGTATATATGTCAGACTTAATTGGAATAGCATACCCAGTTGAAACATAATCATTGATTTTTTTCTTTTCTGACTAGTAAAATCTTTAAATTCATTAAAAAAAATTTTTTTTTCTTATTTAAAATACTAATTTGCTTCTTTGGAGTTAATATAAAGAATTCAATGTAAGTTAAAAGTCCTTCCAAAGGTTTGGTGAGACTGACTGAATTCAAACATTTGCTCTCAGGAGGAAGGAGCAAGGTTAGCTCAATCTACAAGAAGTAATATGTAACAATGTAAGAATCTGAGTGTGAGTTACTTATCTGAATCAAAGCAAGCAGAAAATTGCTAATGTAACCTCAATTTTGTAAGTATGATTACAGCACAATATGTGAAAAAGTTAACTCAATCACTTAAATGAAGCTGTCAGTGAAATAATCATGTAAAGGGTACCTTTAATTTTTGCAGAGTCAAATAATGTTCTCTACTAACTTCCACCATTGAATATATTTTCTGTATTTGTTTTAAATTTTGTTTATTTTTGAAAAGTTTTACATGTGCAAAAAATTTGCAAGTATATTCTAGAGAGTCCTGCATACCCAAATCTTGTTTTCTCTATGGTTAACATTACTGTGATACATTTGTAGCAACCAACAGACCAATATTTATACATTATTATTAACTAAAGTCTATATTTTATTCTGATTTTCTTAGTTTTCACCTCTTGTCTTTTTTTCTGTTCAGTATCCCATCTTGGCTACCGTATTACACTTAGTCATCATGTCTCCATAGGTTGCTCTAGACTGACAGTTTCTCAGACTTTCCATGTTTTTGATCACCTTGACATTTTGGGGGTATACTGGGCAGGTGTTTTTTAAAATGACCTTGAATATGGGTGTGTTTGATGTTTTTCTCATGATAAGACTGAGTTTATTGGTTTTAGAAGAAGATATCACAGGTAATGTGCCATTCTTACCATAATATCAAGGGCATATGTTATTAAAATGTTTTATGAGTGATATTATCTTTGATCACTTACTTGGCTGAGGTAGTGGTTGTCAGGTATTTCCATTGTAGAATTATTCTTTCTTCCTTCCATACTGTACTCTTTATGAGGAAGTCACTACATACATCCCACGATTAAGATTGGAGGAGTTATGTTCTACCTCCATAAGGAGGAAGTTCCCAATGCTCTACTGACATGGGAAATATGGTGCAACTTTATGTGTCTTTCAATTCAAATAATTTAAATGATGTATGAAACACCTTTACAAATTCATTTTAAATAGATTGCTGAGCTGGTACAAAAGAAAATAAGTTGCCAACATGAAATTTAAAAAACAGAACACTGAGTGGTAAGGATATCTTTCATTTTGGAGGTTTCTTTTGAACCCTGGACATGATGAGCATTCACTTTAATTGCAACAGGAGGTTTGAAAAAGGATAAAACTTAGTAACCCAGTCAGTGGACACTGTGATGTGCAATCCAACCCCCCTTCATTGAATAAGTTGCCCAAACTGCTAAGAGTGTTGTCAGTAGATAGCCTTATACTGACGGCGTGTCAGGGAATGCCTCAGGGCTGGCCCACACGCAGTGATCTCCCAGTGCTGTTTGATGCTAGAGTATAAAGTCCCTCTTGACTTCTCAGGACTTCCCGAGGGCCATTCAAAATCCACCACTGAGACTTTCACTGGGCCTGCATTGCTGTAGATCAAGGAATCCCTCTGTACAATTCTATTTTCTTTCTCTTCCTTACAAAGGGTTCTATCCTAAGCCTCTTCCTTATTAAAAATCCTTCATGTTAATTTCTCAGAATCTGTACTTCAGTAAAAATTTGTCATATCCCTATATGATTTTTTGGAATATGCAGTTTTCACTGAATATGTTTATAAAATCCAACCATACTCTTGTTTTCACTGATATATAAATAAATTCTAGCTCTTGATAGGAGAAGCAGCAAAGGGATTTGAATATGACAAAGGGAAATGCACACAAGGAAGGGAGGAATTTGAGGCCATTAAACAATCTACCACAAGTAAATGTTAAACTTTACAAGATAACATCAAGTAGTTTTCCTAGGTGTGTTTTGAACTAACTTAAAATTGCCCTAGCAATGTGTAAGAGATTCTATTGCTGCATTGATCTATATTGGCCAACATTTGAATTTGTCTGACTGCTTAATTTTTGCAGATGGAAAGGATATTAGATTATGTATCATTTTAGTATCAATTTACATTTTTTTTCTTACTTATTTGGGACATTTCATATATTTAATACCCATGTATTTTCTCTTTTATAAAATGCCTTATCGGATTGTTTGCTCTTTTTTTTTTTTTTTTTTTTTTTTTTTTTTTACTGGTTTATAACTCCTTTATATTCTTGAAAATGTTTTCTCAGTAATGTGTTGCAGGTATTTACTTCAATTATATAGATAAGTTTTTGACCTCTAAGATATCCATTGATGAAGAGAACTTAATCTTCACATAAATTAATTTATCAAGCATTACTTTTTATTTTAGAGATTTGGGTGTCTTGTTTAGGAAATCTTTTTTTAACCTCAGATTAGAAAGCTATTTAGTTATATTTTTTAAGTTTCAAAAGTAACCTTTTCATATTTAAATTCCTAGTTTATCTGGAGTTATGTTTCTCTCATCTTTCATTCTTTCTTTTTTATTATGCAGTGGGAAGTAGAAATCCAACTTTTTTTTCCCTATAAGAAAAAACATTTTTTTCTGGCACTTTTTTCTCTGATTTGCCATTATATCTTGGTCAGATACCCAAACTCTGTGTATGTATGATGCTATTACCTAGTCTGCTCTGTTCCATTCAGCATTTAGTCTACCCTACACCAATACCAAGCATCTTACTTAATGTGGTTTTATCATTATCTTCACATATGGTAAAACAAGTAAATCTTCTATATTCTTCTTCAGGAATGGTGGCTTCCCTGGCTTTGCTCTTCCATGTACACTTGAGAACAAATTGTTCAAATATTGTTAAAACCCTGTTAAGATTCTGATTAAAGTTTCAATAAATCCATATATCCATTTGGGAGAACTGACATCTTAATGTTGTGAAATCTTCCTACCCACACCCATGAGATACGTCTTATTAATTTAGCCCTTCTTTATTGACTTTCAGTAATGTTTCATGATTTTCTGGGTGCAAATCTTACATGTCCTTGTTTATATTTTGTTACAATTTTTAAATATTTTGAATCTATTTTGAGTGTTTTTAACATTTTTCCTAATCTTTGCTAGTACATAGAAATGCAATTGAATTTTGTATATTGATCTTTATTTAACACTTGCTTAACCTCATTTTATCTAAGGTTAAAAATCTTTTTCTTCTCTATGTAGATATTTCTATCATATGAAAAACCTCCTTTCTAATTATTTTGCTTTTAATGTATTTTTCTTATGTTATCACACTGGCAAACAATATTAAACAGAAAAGGTGAATGGGCTTGTTTATATTCTTTTAATAATTTTTATGTAACATTAATTGTGATTAGATTAGAAAAATCATGGTACAGTTTCCAAGGGTGCTTTCAAAAGAACAATTGCTGCTGTTAACTTAGCCTTCTTATAAGCAACAGTATAGAAGAAATAATACAGATTTAGAAGGGACAAAATCCTTGGTTCTAATGTTAGTTCTACCACTCACTGCGTGGTGGCTTTGGGAGTTTCCCAGGGAACTGACCTAATATATATCACTTAGAGTTGAAATGAGGAATCAAAGAGCAGGTTAATATGGCAAAGGGGCATATACATAAATAGATAAGTGAGGCCCATTGTTACTTTACCTTACTCACTGTAGATACACATGGGGACAAGTTAATACAGTGTGTTAATAACTACATTTATTTTGCTTATCACACATAATGAATATTTCTGGAAGTTCCAAGGAGATTTATATGTGCTTCCTTATTATAGCCGGTTTTCCCCAGGGCTGTTGCACCCTTTTTGGGGAGTTCTCCACTAATTCAGGTGGCTTTTCTCTGATTTGTAATCACTATTGGACTTTTAGGCATGACAAGAGCTGTTGACAATTGCTTCTGTTTTATCAGATGACTGAGTGGAACTCTTGTGCTGGGCATAGCTGAGCTCTCTCTTGGCTGTCTCTGTCCCTCAAAAAGGCCAACCCACATTCTGGTCTTTCTCACTGTAGCAAACAAGGGCTCCTGCCTCTTTGTATACATGCTGGGATAAGGATCATAGAATAGCATTGTCTATATCTCATAGTAAGACACTTTGATTTTAACTAACAACTTTCTTTCTCCCTTGGAATTGAATATGGGACCAGGGAGTAGGGATGAAAATAGATTTGAATAACTGCCAAACCCCTGAACTGAATCACTCCCCATTAAATAACTAAGACTTTCTTTGTAGCTTCAGTTCAAACCTGGACACTGAGACTCTTCTTATGATCAGGGTGGATTACCTAACAGAGATGCACACATAGATGGATTTCTATTAGACCCCATGCCACAAATATGAAACACAAGCAAAGATAAATCTGAATCCCCAGCAGTAGACAACACAGCCTAGGTACAAGCAGAAATCCCTCCTATAACAAGGTCCCAAAATAGGATTGAGCATAGGATTCATGTCAGATTTCTTTAAATCAGGAGAGGAACACAGTGTAGTCCAAGTAGCATTACATTACTCGGAGTAACTCAGCTTGGGCTTCAGTCCGATTTTCTCCATTTACTTAATTTTCACTGGAATTTAGAATAAGTTTTTTTCCCAATTCCAGGTCTTAGATGTAAAAGAGAGTTTTAATTTCCACTTCACAGTTATCATTAATATCAATTAAAATGCATAATCATTTTGGAGATAATTGGAAAGATCTATGTTGGACATATTTCTACCTTGAGATTTAATTCTTAGATCGAATGTATACAATAACACAGTGACATATACCGTTATTTCTGTGAAACAACAGACCACTTCCATGATAAAATAGGTGAAAGTAATTTTTTGATAGTGTTGTATATAAAAAAGTACAGTGATTTTATTTTTCACATTTCAAATATGGGTAGTCAACCCATTCAAAGATTCTTAGAGTATATATCATTAATGGCATTTATATCTATGCATTTCTAGCTGTAATTCTTATTCATATCATTTTTTATGTTATGGTGATTATCACCAAGAATAAAAATTTGACATTGTGGCATGAGCTATGTATAATAAGAAAGTCAGTCACAACAGCTGCTTACTCAAGAATGTATGAAAATCTGACTTATGCAGAATTTAAATAAGAGAATCTCAGCATTTCTTAAATAGTTTAATGCTTAAAATAAGCCTAGTTCAAGTACTGTGTTAATAACAATAGTCACCATGCTGTATGTTAGATCCTCAGAACTTATTCTTATAACTGAAAATTTATGCCCTTTGACCTCACCCTGAGAGTAGATCTTAAGCATTCTCACCACACACACACACACACACACACACACACACACACACACACACACACACACAAGTTATCTATGTTAACTATGTGAAGTGATGGACATGTTAATTATCTTTATTTTGGTTACCATTCTACAATGTACATTTATATCAAATTGTCATGTACATTTTGAATAAATACAGTTATATTTGTCAGTTATTCTCCACTAAAGATAAATATAATAAAAAGAGACCTAATTCATGTAGAATTGTAAAGTCAATGGTATGCTTTTGCAAATTAGAATAGTTTGAAAACATATTTTCTTCATTTTCTAAAACAAAATAAGAGAAAATTGCATTTCTTTATTCTGTCAAGTATGCATTAAGGCTGTTTGGAGAGAACCTTAGTGATATTAATAATACTGCATCATAAGAGCCATCATTTTATTTTCTTCAGCTATGTTGAGGTATAATTAACATATAAAATTGTAAGATATTTAAGCTGTACCACTGATGATTTGATATATGCATACATTGTGAAAGGATTCCCCCTTTGGGTTAATTAAGACATCTGTCACCTCACATGTTTATTTACCTTTTTTTGGTGAGAATTTTTGAGATCTATTCTCTTGCCAAATTCCAATTATATAAGTAAGAGCTATACTTTTCTGATATACTCTTTCAGGTTTTTGACCTAGATTTACATCCATGGAGATTATCAAAATATAATACTAATTCTTTAATGATAAGGGCAGTAAGAACTATTAGATAATGTCCTCTAGGATGTGATTCCTGAGTTTGGCTCTCTATCACAGTCCTTGGCAGGAAATGGGAGGTGTTTGTTAAACAATAAATTATTGATATTTACTCACAGTGATGCTATTTCCTAAGGCCTGAAAAAGTAATGAGAAATATCTTTTATAAGTTAACATTCCAAGTGTCTTTGTTGCAATAAATCTATACACAGGATTTGAGAACCACTTCTCTATCATGTCTTGAATTATTCTGATTCAGTACATCAGCTACCAAGTATGGCCATCAGCTAGAGAGATTTTTTTTCTAAATTTCACACCAGAGGATTTGTAACACAGTGATAGAAAAGCATCCGTTCCTATTATCGGCAAATGCTTGGTTGATTTTTATTTCACTTTCTTTCATCAAAATATTCCCTAGTTTATCTGCTTAGTAAAAGACTAAAGTTTACTTTCATATTTAACTGAGTAGGGATGCTATTTTTATATCACATGCTGTTTGTGTCTCCTTTAATCATAATCACTAGTCCACAAATCCAGAGGCTGAGTTAAGTCATGATATCAAATATATAGAGGACTGATAAGTACCCTATGGCCAGCTGATTGTTTAATGCCCATATAGCTTTATAACTTGACCCCTAATAATCCCATTGTCTTGTGGAGGGACAACAGGCTCAAAGAGATGAGGTGACTTCCCCTGAGTCATGCATATGGATGCAAGCAGTGTAAGGCCTAGACAGTGAGCATTCCTAGATAAGATTTGAAAGGCATGGGATTCTGAGAGGAGATTGACTCTGAAAGAGGAAAATGATGACAGTGTATGTGATGTTGGTCGAATCAGTGCATGTGTCCTGGAAGCAGGAA